>NC_034410.1:17048721-17241113 GCF_002078875.1 Numida meleagris | reverse complement strand
AAAAAAAAAAAAAACAACAAAAAAGTTAAGGGAGATGAAAGTAATTGACATGCTCGATTGCCTTTTTATTACTCGGTGCGGTGGGGACTGTGTTTTTAAAAGCACACGGAATCATTACAGAAGCCATAAACTATTTGGTATAAATTTTAAGGAGCCAGCAGTTTGCTGGGTGAAGGCATTTTATCTAAATTTCTTTTAATATATATGTATATGGTACAGTACTAACTTCATTAGAGCTTAACAGGTACTTGGATCTTTCCAGTAAATTGCGGAGAACGCCTCCTCGGTAAGGGCCGCCAGCGGGGGCGTTTCCTGGGGGCTTCTGAGGGTTTTGGAGCAGAAAGAACTTTTCCGACACCAAACAGAACGGCCCGGAACACTTTTCAGTTTGTGCTTTGCTTTGGTCGAACTTCGTGTGTGTTCATCACCCACCAGTTATACATTTGTGAGGGTGTTTATTCTATATGGATATTGTTTCATGTTTGTACGGGAAAATCGTAGTTAAACATTTCATTGTCTCCAGTCTGCAAAAGAAGCACAATTCTATTGCTTTGTCTTGCTTATAGTCATTAAATCATTACTTTTGCATATAAATTGCTGTTATTTGTCCCGCTTGTTTTTATAGACCAGGTGATTGCAAACCCTCCACAAGGTTCTTGCTTATTGATGTATAATGTCTTGTTAAACAAGAGTTGATATTTTTTCCTGTAGTAAACATGTACAGTTCGATTTCAACGGTAAAAAACTTCAGTTTTATATACACGAATAACTTTCATTTATAGTTGATCAAAGAAATAAACAAATAAAAGGGATAATTCATTGAAAAAGAGCAGACGAGCTTTGTCGGTAACGCGGCGTCTAAGGAGAGACGTACTCCTCTCGATGCAGTCTGTCGGGGCGGACGAATGCCGCGCGAGGAGCGGAGCAGAGCGGCGCAGCAGTGCCTCGGCAGCACGGCGAGGCTCCGGTAGCGCCGCGCCGGTTGCGGCGCTCGCAGCGCACGGCCGCGGTGTGCCGGGCCCCGTCGGGAGCCGCCCGTCGTGCGGCACTGCTGCGCGGGCAGAGAGCGGGTCAGGGCCGGGCTCGGGGAGCGCGGCGCGGGGCTTTGGAGCCGCGGGTCGGCGTCACGGTGCTCCGCGCGGCCGTGCCTCGGCGTGGTTCCCTCGGCTGTCGGTTAGCCGCTCCGTCCTGTCGGAAGCAATACGCACCGAGCCCAGCCCCGAACCCGAAGCGAAGCGCTGCGCGTCAGCACGGTCACCGAACGGTGCTCCTTCGTACCGGGAGGAGCTGAAAATCACAACTGTCGGCGTTTAAATCAAACTTCTCTTCATAAAGGCTCCGTGCAGAGCGAGGCAATGACACGGGATAGATACCTCCCTCCGAAGGCCGTTCGGCTCTCTGCCTTCTCCCCGCTCCTCCGCCAGAAGCGGAGCGGCCGCCGCAGCCCCTCCCCGCCGCGCTCCCGCAGCCGCCTCCGCTCGGGCTCCCGCGCAGGGTTCGGTCCCGGAGCGAAGCGCGGAGCTCAGCCGGGCGCTGCGCGGAGTTCCTCTGCGCGCAGAGAGAGGGTGGGGGTCTGCGGCAGCGCGCGAGGGTCCCCGCCGTTGGGAAAGAGCTCCCAGCTAACTGGGCGTGAGAGGAGGCTGCTCATCCCCCGACGTTGCATTTGCTGGGATCGGGGAGGAAAAGCCGAAGTTCGCGGAATTGTAGGAGCGCGTTCAGCAGCTCGGCCGGATAAAAGCAGGGGCGGGCGCAGTGCGGGCTGGGCTTTCTGTATTCGCCCGTCCAAACTTTCCGCCCCGTTCCGGCTGCCCGCGGCTCCCAACCGGGCTCTGTGGACGGCGGTGCTGCCGGGGACGAAGCGGGGCAGAGGCAGGAGGAGCTCCGGGGCAGGCGGGCAGGAGGCCGCCGGAAAGGCGGAGGAGAGCTGTGAGGAGCCCGGTTCCCCCTGGGGCGCGCGGTGCGGTAGGAGCGCCGCGTCCCGCCCGGCTCGGAGCCGCTGAACGGCCGCCGGGTGCCGTGTCCCGGGCGGCCGCGGGGAGCTGCGGGCGGCCCCGCTCCCTCCGATTGGCCCTTCCCGGCTTTTTGGTGATGGAGAGGGCTCTGAAACGCTCAGGCGGGGACGACAGGCGTCCTGCCAGGAAGAATCCCGTTGTTCTTCCTTTTTCCCCGCAGCCGTCGAGGACGTGCCGCTCTCCCTGGGCAGCCCGGTCATGCCCTGCTCGTTTCGCTGCCGATGCTCCAGGTCGAGGCCCGACCGCCCAGGCTCGGGGCCGCTCCCCTGCACCCCTCGCGTCCTTCTCCCCCGCCTCGCTCTGTCCCGCGGGCCCGGGGCTCTGCCCTCCCCTCTCCGGCCGCCGGCGGGGCCCGCGGAACTCCCGCACTTCCCATCCATGAACCGCACAGCTCTCAGCCCGGTGCGGCGGCGGCACCTCGCGCCCTCCCGACGTTCAGAGGGTGAAATTCGGAGACAATGTTTACCCAGCCAAGTGTTTCCTGTTTCCGCTGTTAATTTTTAACGTCCTCGCTTCTACTCTGGGTACTTGAAACGGATTTCCTTCATTTTACTACAAACTTTCTTTTTCACGCTCTCTCCAGAGTCGCGTTTGTTTTACAGCCGCGGAGATAATTAACAATAATAACAAGAAGAAGAAGAATGAAGGGGGAACGGGAGCAGTGGGGCGGCACGGGGCGGGCACAGCCTCGGGGCCGCGAGGAGAAGGAGGCCGCGCTTGGGGCCGCGCAGACGGGGCGGGAGACGGCCGCGCACGGCTCCGCTCCGCGCCGCGCCGGCGGGGCCGCTACCGGCCGTACTGGGGCGGCCGCATCTCCGCCGACGCGGAGCGGAGCGGAGCGGAGCGCGGCCTCCGCCTGGGCAGAGGCCATTTTGCGCCTGCGCAGCTCTCCCGCCTCGCGCCTGCGGAACTTCCCCTGCGCTCCGCCAGATTCGAACGGGACCCGCGCAGGACCCGCGCGGCACCGGGCACCCGGGCGCGGGGCACCCCGTTACCCCTCGCGAGGCGCCCGCGGAGCCCAAGGCTCCCGTGCCGGCCTTTCCCTCGCCACCTCCGCGCTAGGTGCTCGGGGCTCGCAGGCTGTGCAGCTGGTTTGTTGCTAGTGGCAACCACACGACAGCGATTTGCAGCTCGTTCTGCTGCTGGTGCCTCTCGTTCCACCTTCTCCCGCACACCGGCATGTCGCCGGAGGGTCTCCGCCTTCCAGCCGCGGGGACAACGGTGGTGCTGGCGGTCGGGGCGGGCGCCGGGCGTCGCGCGGATTTTGGATTTCCCCCGTTCATTTGCGAGCTGCCCACGGCCGCAGCCCGAGGCTGGGGTGGGCGAAGCGCCCGTGGGTCTCCGCAGGGAGGTACGGGCAGCGCGCAGCCCGCACCCACAGCCCGAGCGGTGGACACGAAGGGAGAGCTCGTTCCTTTCCGCTGCCCGAACAAACGCAGCTCCGGCTTTCGGTTTTCGACCGTCCAAAAATATTTATCTTGTATTATTATTGTTGTTATTTTGATGGTACTGCACAGGAGCCGGCGGTTCCGCAGGAAACCAGAGATGCAACCATCCGCACGTGGTAAAAGGGCTGAGCCCCAGCAGCTGGCATTTCCTGGCCCCATCCCTCAGCCAACCCGAAACACTGCCTATTTCCCACTTATTTCTCCCTCATCATCTTTGTTCTGCCTTTGCCCACCGCGATGGCGACGCGCCGCTCTCCACCGGCCGGAGCCGTGCGGTGGTGGAACCGCAGCAACAAATGCTAACGTTGTCCTCTTCGGTGGGGATAAAAGAGAAGTTCTCTTCCCAGAGCCCCGACGTCGGTGCCTTCGCCCCACAGAACCACTTCGTTCCACAGGAGGGTCCCACAAATGGAATCCGCTGCCGGGAGCGCGGGGTGGGACTGCGGGACACCGAGAGCCGCTGGGAGCCGCGCGGAGCCCCGGTAGCAGGGGGGGCTGCGGGACAGCCCCGATGGAGTCCTGCCTGGAACCGGGTTGGTCATGACAAAGCCGACATGGGCTGGAAAATTGAATCATTTATTGCAACGGATCAAATATTCCCCTTGTAGTGTAAGACCTACCCCGGGCTCCACACCCTTCGCTCAGAGATGGAGCATCTCATTCCTCTGCAATCCGACCACT
This sequence comes from Numida meleagris, assembly GCF_002078875.1. Taxonomy (NCBI): domain Eukaryota; kingdom Metazoa; phylum Chordata; class Aves; order Galliformes; family Numididae; genus Numida; species Numida meleagris. The sequence continues at coordinate 17,236,972 of NC_034410.1, read as the reverse complement.
CGTGACCCCACGTTCAGCAAGCCTAGCGCCCGAACCCCGAACCGCAGGGGGAAACCCCGGGCTGTGCGCCTTGCCCTCCCACCGGCACGCGTGGCCGCGCCGCAGTTAAACTCTCTCTTTTGCAGACCTATCTGTGCTCAGAGACGGAACGATCTGCCCGACGGGGACACTCCATGGGAACACCCCGTGGGGACACCCTGTGGGGACACCCCGTGGGGACATCTCGCGGGGATATCCCGCAGCCGCCGTGCGGTGCGGCGGGACACGTCGCCTTCTTTCTGCTCGTGCCGGAAAGATGCGGCCGCATCGCGGTACCGCCGGGCACGGGCTGTCGGGGGGCGTCAGCTGAGAGGTGACAGCCGCGGAACACCCCTGGCCGTGCCACCACGCCGCGCCCCGGCCCCCCGCGGCCTCCAGAGCCCCACGAGTACCTTTACCCTCCTCCGGGCCGGAAAAAACGCTGCGTCCCGGCGCCCTCCGGCCGCGTTTCCCAAGGAATGAAAGACGAGGGTAAGGCACAGCCGCCAGAAAGCGAGCACGCGGCATCGATCGGGACATTTGGTGGCCGTTCCCCCGGTCCCTGTTTATTTCTGAAGCCGACGTCCCGCTCACGGCGACGTCACTGCCATCAGTGATTTTCCGTCGCCGGTACTTTTGCGAGAACTCCGGTGACGTTTCCGCAGCCGCGTTCGCGCGGCGTTTGCCCCCGCGGTGCCATCCGCTCCGTGCGCGGTCCCGCGGCTCCGGCCACGCGACGGCCCCGCGCGGTGCGGGGCTGCGCCGCTCCGAGCGTCGGATTCAATTAAACAGAGAAATGAATCGATCGGCGATCGGCACAGCTGCTTTTGGAAAATAACCCCGCGAGCCATTCATCACCGTTTGTTTATTTATTTTTTTTAATTTAAGTTACTTGAGAACAGAAATAAGTACACGGCAATGTGTTTAGCAGCTGTTCCCTTCCACAGTCCACATGGCGATAATTTCCCCAAATATTTTTGCGACAAACGGCCCCGCCGATCCCATCCCACCCGCCTCGTCTCCCCGCGCCCGCTCCGTTTGTTTGCTCCCGGGGAGCGACGCTGGCGTTAAACGCGGCGGGCAGCGCGGGGCCCGGGGCGGCCCCGGCACAGATCCCGTGCGCGCACCGCTGAGCGCGCCCGGGGATTCGGGGTTAAACCTTCGGCGACTTTCTTACATTCTCCGAACTTTTCCAATGAATTTTCCCTTCCGACTTTGAGCCGTGCTTCCGACTTTTCCCCATCACCCGCCGCACGGGGCAGCCCATCGGGGTCGGCCCGCCCCGAACCCCGAGGATGCGGCACGCGGCCCGCGGGGTCCCGGCAGCCGCCCTCGGGAGCTCGGGCCGGCGTCGGTGAGAGCTGCTCCGCGCGGCGCTATCCGCACCCCGCAGCTCGGCCGGGGCAGCGCCGCGGCGCCCTGGGGCGGCGGCAACGGACGGAGGGAAAGAGGAAAAAAAAAAAAGAAAAAAAAGAAAAGAAAAAAAAGAAAAAAAGAAAAAAAGAATGAAAGGACCCCGCAAGAAGCACGGGGTGCTGCGGCCGCCCCGCTTTTCCCTCCTCTTTCCCCTCCCGGGGTGGCGGCACCCTCAGCCGTGACGGCCGCGGCTGACCCCGGCCCGGCCCCGCGGCACCCCCCGCTCCGCTCGCAGCTCCGCGCACCGCGCCGGGACGGGGCGGGACGGGGCGCGGCGGGCGGGGAGATGACGTCACAGGCAGCGGCTAGGGCCCGCCCCCCCGCGCCGCTTCCGCCCGCCCCGTTGCCCGGGCGACGGGTACACAGCGCGGCCCTGCGCGGGCGCGTAGTCTCCGCCATGAGCCAGCGGCAGGTCCTGCAAGGTAGGCCGGGGCCGGGGCGGCGGGGCCGGGGTCGGGCGGGCGCTCAGCCGCTCACCTGGAGTCCCCGTGCTGCCGCCCGCAGTGTTCGAGCAGTACCAGCGCGCCCGGACTCACTTCGTGCAGGCGGTGGCCGAGCTGTCGGCGAGGCCGCAGAACATCGGGACGCTGCGGGACGCAGGTACGGGGCGGGGGCTGGGGCTGGGGACGCGGGGGTCCCCGGTGCGGCTCTCGGGGCTTCTCTCGGGGCCGCCCCGCTCGGCCGCAGCCGTGTTACGCGTTTTATTTCGGGGGCCGGCGTCCGGCCGTGGTCTCGCCGCGCCTTTTTGCTTCAAGGAAACTTTCTCAGCGCGTTCCGCTTCTTCTGCTTTCTCGTACCTCGGCCGCAGCCCCGTGTCGGCTCCGCACCGCGGGCTCCCGGCGCGGCGGTGCCGCCGGCGGAGCGCGGCGCGGCTGTCCCGGTGCGGGCTGGTCCGCGGGGCGCCGTGCGGCCGGGTGTGCCCGAGCCCAAGGGCGGCGGCGGGGAGAGGGGCCGGGGGCTGCCCGCGGCTTCCTGAGCGAGGGGCAAAGAAGCGGCCGGTGCTGAGTGACCTGACCGACCGCTCGGGAAGGGCCGTGCGGCTGCGCTTGGCTCGCCGTGCGGTGCTGCGGATTCGGGAGCTCTTTGGTTTGTCCCGGCTTGCTTTGTAAGGCTTGCGTCCCGCGTCCTGTAAAGCTGTCAGCCTTGTCTGAGGCGCGGGGACAAAAAACGCGTGCAGAAAACCGAAGCCGTTAATACCTTCACCTCTCAGCCGCTGTGAGTCCAACTTTCTGTGAAAATGGTTTTGCTGAGGATCTCTTTGTGAAGGAGCCATTTGCGTGGGCCTGCTGTACTGCCTCGCTGTGCCGCTCTGTTTCTTTGCTTTTTTGTTACATCCGTTTTTCATTTTTTTTTATCTTTTTCATCTTATTGTCCCGCTGCTTTAATTTACGCAAATTACCTCCATTTACTGAAGGGACATCTCAGCCATAGCAACAGTTTAGGACTTACTTGTAAGAAGAAGCCCTTCTGTGCCCATTCTTAGTTCTGGTTTTTGTCTGCTCGCAGAGAGAGCTCCCGCTCGTGCACAGCTCTTACGGTGTTTAAAAAATCCAGAAAATTTCTATTTTAAGAAAGCAATCGAAGTGCCGAGCTAACTTTACTTCCGTTGTATTTCATGCACTAGAAATAGTCATTTGTAGTCTGGTAGTAGCTTTCCTTAGCGCTGCCTTGTTGTTGTGAAGAGTAAATAATCATCGAGAGGCCTGAGACTATCCTGTGCCTTGCTCTGAGAGCTGGCTTCATGAGGATCCGCTCTGGGGTCACGGCACGCAAATGCGCTTCTGTGAGCCAGGGAGGATGGAAAGCAATACTCCGGTACTGAGCTGCTTTCCCATAGGACTGGAATAGATTTTTAGATGCTAGGAAAGAGGGAAATGGTCTGCAAATACAGTGTTTCCTATTACAATTTATCTGAGTGACCGAGGCCCACAAATATTTTACCCTCTCCCCTAACCTATGCTTTTAAAACTTATAAATGAAATTATAATTAGAATGATAACTATTAGTCCAGATCTTCTCTGAATGCCAGAAACAGGCTTCAAAACCTCACTGTAAGTGACACGTGGTTGCATGCTGTCAGAAAAGACCAACACAAACACTGAGGTGCTGCTGTGACCAGCAGAACACTCCACGGCAGCAACTTGAGGAAGAGAGGTGTCTGTCTACACACGTATCTCTGTCTAAATCCATGTATAAAAGAGCTGGGGGCTAATGTAGTATTCTGGTAAAGGAAGTTAATTATTCTTTGGGAAGCTCACTGTTTTAAGAGGATGCAGGAAGTCTTTGCCTGCTGTCATTTTCCACCGGCTGTGGGAGTCTGGGGCACTTGGAGGTGTTCTCCTGTTGGATCTCAGGAGTTGTCAAGGCTTAGGCTTTTCCCAGCAGAAGCAGAAGGCAGGCTCGCAGTGACTTCAATTCAAACGAAACCGAGCCCTTAAAATGTACTGTACGCTATGTTTGTGTTAGTGGCTTACATTTCTGGAATAGCCAAAACTCATGCTGGCAACTGTGAAAGGTCAGTGCTCAAGGAATAAACATTTGGTTCAATTTTTAATGATAAATAATTTAATATCTCATGAAAAATAAATAAAAGTTTGAGACCGTTTCATTCTTCGTGGATGTATCTCTGCATCAAGCTAGCATTGAGCAAGACAGAAATGTGTTAGCATAGTTCTTGACCTCACTGTGCAAGGAACAATCAGAGCAATTCCTTTTTGAGGACTTGCTCCTGTTTGCTTTCAACAACTCTCAATTTATGCTGTTTTGGTTTTGTTCCGTTTGTTCTTTATGGTTAAATACTGCCATGAATCATAACTGCCAGATTTGTCCTTTGAATGTTTAATTGTTTGATAGCTGGGAGAAAATTCTCTTCTAAAACACCTAAACGTTTTCTGCTTGGTGAACGTAAGCTTGGAACAGAAACGGGCAATTCTTTTATCAGATCTTATTTCTGTAGGAATCCTGTTGGGAGAAGCTACTCTGGCAGGAACAGATTTAAACATACTCTTTAGGAATAAACCTATTCCTCTGTCAGCTGCAGCCCATGAAGTTTGGTATTGGAATGCCATGTTGAGCCCTGTCTCCTCTGCAAGAAGCTGACCGTTCTCACATATAGCTGCAGATGAACTTGAGCCCTCTTCCTTGCACTGAGATTCAGGCAGCTTTTGGTCTTTTAGAAATGTTTGGGGAACATCTGAACTGGTTCCAGTATGTTTTGAAGGCTGGTGGTCACTGAGGGCCTAATTCTGTTTTCTTCATCTGCTTTGGGAGGTGCAGCCCTGTAAATTGTCCCATTAATATAATTTTAATGGAAACGTTCACATTTCAGTATTAATAAATGCATCAGATTAAGACTGGTATTATTTTTGTGTGTTCATTTTTTGTATTCTCCCATAGTATGAATTAGTATTTATTTATTTTTGCATTGGAGCTCATGATGATGGGATCTTTGTTTTCAGTATGTACATTATTTAAGAATATAATTGGGATTAAGAAACAGTTTAAGTTCAGCAATTTAGTCTTTGACCTTAAAGATACTTACAAGGCCAGCTCTTTGCCTTTCTGGGGGTTGTGGGGGTCATAGAGAAGGCTAAGTCTGAGGTGTGGAAAAAGAAACTCATACCCATGTGGCTGAGGAGCCTGGGACTTTGGGTGCTGGCATCCTGCGCACCTGGCTTTCCCTCTCATTTCTGCTGGGGTTGTATTTCTAATACCTTGGGCAAATTTCTTCCATTTCTGTTCCTCAGCTGTGCCTACTTGCTGGCCAGCCTTCAGGGCTGTAGGAGCCAACTTCTGAAATGTCAGTGTTAAGGAGGGCACCATCGCAAACCCTTGGAGTGTGGCAGGGTTCCTCCTCCTTCATGGCCTTGTTCCTTTGCAGCTGAGGGATGGTGCTGCAGGAGGTTGTTCTCTCCCAGTCCCACAGCTACTCCATGGGTGGTGAGTTTTGAAAGCTGTATTCCCAAAGCTTTTGGTTGTTGTAGGCGTCCTTTTTGGTAAGAAAAGGCTGTTCTGATTTATTTCCCCTATCCAACTACATGGAGTCTTTTTGCTTTTTTCTGACCTGTGATTATTCAAACTTGAGGACTTTGAGGGGTTTAGGGAAACAGAGTACGTGGATTCTGCCTGACTTTCACGTATCAACCCCCCTCCAAAAAAAGAAAAAAAAATAAAAAATAAATGAAGCCTGCTATCTCCAGAGTAGTAATGGTTTGTCTGGAAACTTGGAATGAAAAAACTTGGAACCTGCTGCTGCCCTGAGTGTGCCTTTTTCTTTTTTCCTGCCTCTTTTGGCCAGCTCTTGCTTGCTAAAAGGAAGTGTATCAGACCTGGGCACAACAGCTCCACTTGAGGAGCGGGTTAAGGGTGATTCTGCTCCAAAGTGTGACGTTCTTTGAAACAATTCTGAGTGGGTAACTGAGGACGGAAAGGGGAATCGGTCCTTGCCCGAGGTCAGGCAAGGTTGCGTGGTGCAAGAGAGAATACTTGGCAGCAATTCTTTGTTACCCCGTTTCTGAGTTGCTGGTGGGAACTCTTCCAAAACAAATCCAGTCTAGCAGTCTGAACACCTTATTTTCTAGTTAACTTTGTGTTGCTGCTGCCTTTGAATTAGACTTAATGAATTTCCTGCTTCTGTCACAAAAGGCTCCTTCAGACGATGACCAAAGAGTTCTCCTAAAATTTCTGGCACAGAAATGCTAGCTGTGCCTGCCCTACTCAGGTGGGTCAGTGGTGGAGGCAAGAAGACATTGCTGGAAGGCTCTTAGCAATTTTCCTGCTGTGTAATAGTCTTATAGATATTTGAGTTAAACTCAAAAAGCTGATAGGAATCCTGGCTTGGACTTCTTTCAACAAAAGATGTAGGCTTTGCTCTGAGCGGGACATTCAGGAAGGAGACGAAATGGAGGAGCTCAGTAGAGGCAGCAGTACGTCTGGTGAAAGCAGCCATGCCAGGAGGGCACAGCTGTCCTTTCCAGTGCTGTCTTCAGAAGCATACAAGGAAAGGTGCTCATCTCTGCTTTCCTGTAGGTGTTTTAGTGGACACCATCTCTAAGTAGCAGTTCTCACATTCACAAAGTTAACTGTTCTTCTAAGTGCTACGGAGAGAAATGTTTGGTTTACTGAAGATGTAAATAGGAAAATGAAGTGAATGAAAATAATGAATCTAATGAAAACTTCTCAAGCAGCTGGTCTTGCAGAGAAATCAGATTCAGAGCTGATGAATAGCAACTCAATGCAGAGGAAGAAACTAGTTTTAGAAGATGTGGAAATTGGAGGCAAAGCTGTTAATTAAGATCAATGTGCAGTCATAATCTAGGTTTATATACGTCCCTCAATTCTCAGTCTCAGTTCGACGTCAGTGTAAGGCTTGTACAGGAATAAGAATTGATTTTTCTTTTTCTTCTTACACCAAAGCTCCTGTCATGATAATTATTTGGTCACTGCCTTTTTCTTATATTCAAACATCACTCTGGGAATATATATTCTCCTTGAGAACCAGCACAGTTTATATTCCTTTCTAAATCTTTTTAATCCGTTCACTCTTATATCGACCCTTCTTTAGTGTTTTCTTCAGTGGTAACTCCCATCCCACCTTTTGTCTCTACCCTCACTTTCAGCTGCATCACCTACAATAATTTGCAGTAGGACGTTTGTGCTGACACTTAGATGTCATCAGCAAGCTTTATGTGCTTTATTCTACAGTGAAACGACTGGCGCTGGTCGTGGTGAGATATGCTGCTTGGCAGCGTTTTAGAACATGCTAAAAAAACTTTGAGCCTGAAAAGCGAAATCTTTATCAGCTACTCTTGGAAATACAAATCATATATATCTCATACTTGGAACAACTCAAAGCGTATGTCCATGTAAGCTGTCTAGCATGTGGTTTTACCTTTTGCAGTGCCTAGGTATGTTGTATAGGCGAAAAACATGTTGTGAGGTCTGATTCCAGTTCCTGGGTTCTTCTGCTATAAACTCTACTCTGTTCACTGAATTTTGAGACTGCCTTGGATGTGCTACCTTGGCTTTTCTAGGGACAGAGCACTGCATGCTGTGATGTTGCCTTTATTCCCAACCACTCTAACAGCCTCCTTTGAAGCGGTAAAACTTAACTACATTCACTTTTTTTTTTAAATTTTGTATTTCTGAAGAAAAACCTGAAGAGCTCAAACGTAATGTCTGTACAGCTGTCCTGCCCGGAGGTATTTCAGTATAGCAGGAGCAGTGTGAAGGGTTTGAACAGCGTGAGGTCCCTGTAGGAATTTCAGGAGGTGTCTGATCATGCAGCTCATTAGGGGATGAATGTACAACCTGTTGGCTTGCCTCGGCTGCATCAAATGAACAGGAATTGTCTTGAGCTGCATACACAAAGTTGCTCCAAAAGTAATGCCTCCTATTTATTTCTATGGAAACTACAACTGATGCAAAGGGCACAATATCACTGTTTGATAGAGCAAATTCTCAGCTATAAAACTATATTTCAGTATAGTCACCACCATTATCTGTGCATTTTCACCAGCTGTGAACAAGAGCTTGCATGCTGTACTCCTAGCAGTCGGCACCAGTGGAGGTTACCCACTGCCCCCACTGCTGAAATGCACCACCCACTGCCTCACTGTGCTCACATCCACTGTTTGGTTTCCATAAACACTCAGCAAGCACTGATGAATGTCACTGGGTGCAATTTTTTCCATGTGGAGGAATTGAGTTCCACCTGTTTGCTTCCTACGCGCTTCCATGTCAGACGCCATTCTGTCAGACTGCCTCTCTGCTGCCATCTGTCACACAGCAACAACGTGTAAAGGAATATTGGTGGGGAGGTTCCACTTCTGCTGCCATACCACCAACATCCACCTCTGATGTTGTGGGCCAACAGCATAAAATAGGAGGCATTACTTTTGGAGCAGCCCCCATCAAATATACAATCTAGTTCATGTGTGTAAGTAACAGAACTTACTTTAATCTTTAATATTTTTTATTAAAACAAAAAAAGAGCAAAAAACCACGGAACTAGTGGGGTATGTGTCCTTGTTTTTGTGAAACTAATGTATCACTCCCTGGTTTGTTGGCAGTGACTGCAATTCTTAGTGAGGTCTGAAGGTATTTGTCAGAGATTTTTGATGAACAAGGCATGATTGTGAAGCGAGGAATGTTTCTTTTGTGGTAAGAGTGGTCTTATAAAAGTAAAGAGATGTGGTCAGATTTTTGAGTTGAATGTCTGATTGTGACTCTATACAACATTCCATTTGAAAATTCCCAGTTGCAAATATTAAAAAAAAAAAAAGATTTTTTTTGCAATCTTGAAGCCTATTCTCAAATCCCTCTATCAGAACAGAAAGCACGGCTGCCTGTTTTTCTCTGTTCACAGGACTGTGTTTAGCCAATGCACCGAAATGTGAGGGCAGATGGTCCGGGCCGTGCTGCCAGCTGTGCAGCACCGCATGAGGCTTGTGGGCTGGATGTGCCTGCATTAGGGAGAAGGACGAGGAGATGCTTTCCTGTAGAGGGTGCAGGTGACTTACTAGAAGATTAGCTCGCTATAGATGATATATGGTGTTGGCACCAACTTGCGTGTCTTTCTGGTTTTGTTTTCACTTTTAATTTGTCCTTTAAAGCCCTTAGTCCATCCTGATATGAAGTGTAACTTATTGTTGAGACCATACGTGCTATTTGGAAGGGTCTGTGAGAAGATACCAGTACAGTGGCCAAATTATTAAATAGAGATTCCTGCAAAGTGCTCAATGAGTTCGCATTGGCTGTACAGTACTGGAGGACCAGCTTCTGTCTGCTGCTGCACAGGAGGCCTCTTTCAGCCCCATGACTTTGACAGGAGTGTGAGCGGGCCCCAGCTATACCACAGCCCTGTTTCCATAGTCTCTGCATGCATGTTCAATTCATGCATGCTATGGCCGTAGCCGTTTTTGGTGCTTCTCTGGTGCTATTCAGACATGGCAGTTTCATTTCACTTTCCCTTTTATTGTGTGTCACTGCAAGACCTGCGGTGCTTTGACTTGTGAACATCCTGGGAGGCTGTAACCACCGTGTGCAGCTTGTTTGCAGCACTGACCTTCCCCGAGCAAACTCAGTGGTGTCAGCATGGCCTCCGTGGTTAGTTTTTCACTCTCACTGTTCATCTTTCTTTTCTAGAGCCTCCTATTGACCACTAAGTTATTTTCTTCTTACTGGGAATAATAGGGTTTTAACTTAACATAAATGCTACCTGTGAGAATTACCCTGCTACTTGAGTACCTTTTTTTCCCTTTTGTTCTTTTTCAGGGTGCCCTTCTATACGGAAATATGCTATAGGTATAATTTACTGTAACTTCCATCCCTTTGGCCTATTCCTTGCTCTAATGCCCTCAGCTTTTCCTTGTCTTGGTGTGTCTCCTCAACATCCAGTGTCATCTGGCGTTAGGCAGTGATCCCTCTGCTGTGGGACTGTTGCACCAAAAGACCTTTGGTACTTAAAAGCATACGAGCCCTTGAGAAGGGAAATCTTGCTTTCTTCACTGATCAGCCAGCTAAATCTTCATCTGATGCAAACAAATGTAGTGGAAAGAGCAAAGGACTGAGGCAGCTGATATGGAGGTTTTTAACTGCAGCTCTGAGTGCCTGGAGTTCTGGTGTAGCAGTCTTGCAGCTCCGTGGAGCATTGCCTTCTGGCTGAGTTATAAAGCTCGGCAGTATTAATTCATATGGCTGGCTCTTAGGCACTGCTTTCAAAGAACTGCAATGCAAATAATTTTCTCTCTCCAGACCTTATGAATCATATACTTTATGTAACTGCATGTATCTTTCTTATATCCCTACTGAAAAGTCTTGGTTTAACTGTAGAAATAGCCTCTATGTACAGAGTGGTCATCTTTGTTCATCCTTGTTGCCTTTTACTGAGCCTTCTCCAGTTCTACTCTAGGGAAGGGTATGAAATGCAGAACAGATTTACACAGTAACATAGTGATGGTCTCCAATTTAGCATCTTTTCATTTCCATATCCCTGTATACTTCTGTGTGCATAATTATTTTCCCATGGCTGAGCAGTGAGCTGGTGTCTCCATGGAGCTGCCTGTCCTAGCAGTGGGATCTTTTTCCTAAGTGGGAGCAACGCGCTCAGAGTTCATCACTGTGGGATGTTGGGATTGGCTTTCCTGTATGCGTTTGATTTCACTTGCTGTTTTATTATCCAATCATTCAGTCCCTAGTTTCTTAGTTTTCCTCATTCACTCTCCCTTGAATAACCCTCAGTTACCAGCACATGGTCTCACCTCGCTGCTCGTGCCCCTTTCAGAGCACAGGTGAGTGCTGCAAGGCATATGCTCCTGCACAACTCATGAAGACCTGCGCTGTGACCTCCTCCCTCCTATGGCAAGAACGGAAAGTTTACACCTGCTGCTTCCTGTTTTTAGCCAAATGTTTATCTCTGTAAGCACTCTTTGGGCTACAACGGCTAACAGTTCATGTCATGGTTGCTTACCTCACCTATAATTTCAATAACGTGTATATTGCAATATCCTCAGGATACATGAGGATTTCATCCTTAGGAGTCTTTCATGTTTAGCTGATGAACTCTGGATTGCAGTAAAACACATTAATATTTATGATGTGATTTAAAAAAAAAAAAAAAGGACGGCACCGCCAACAAACTTTAATTCTTGTATCCGGAGTGTAAGACGTCATGGCTATTGGCCCTTGAATCAATGGTAGCTTGTAATAGATGGAATGTAATTTGGCATAATTCAAGGCGGAGGTTCTTCTGGCAGGCTGCAGGAGTGACATAGCAGTGGGAGCTCACCAGATCCTCCTGATGGGGTTTCCTGTACATGCTTCGTTAACAAGAGTATTTTACATATGTTTGAATATACCATATTCCTACATGTGATTTTTTTTTTTTATATTTCACAGTTGTTTTCTACCTATGACAAAACAGGCAGGAAAACTGCTATGCTTCAGCAATGCTGTCCAAGTGCCAACTTCATTTCAGTGGAACACCTGAATTTCCTACAAGCTCTCATTACCTGGAAGAGTAATTTAATAGATTTTTACGAGTAAAGTTGATGTAAAGTTTAGAATAAATGTTTTGAAAAAATTCCACTTACCATGTGGGCTTTTCTTTTCCTGGTGTAACTCAGGTGTAATGTCTTTGCTGAGACCTCTTCTGCTGGATGTGGTCCCAACTATCCAACAGACTGCTGCTTTGGCTCTTGGGAGGCTTGCCAATTATAACGATGACCTGGCAGAGGCAGTCGTGAAGGGAGACATTCTTCCACAGCTCGTGTGTTCATTGTCTGAGCAGAATGTAAGGCATCATTGTTTTCTTAAGTCATCATTTTTGTTTAAACTGCTGCACAGGTAAAGGGAAATCTTTCTGTATTGGCTATCTGCTGTTATTCCTAACATAGCAAGAAATGTGTGTAAGTCCGAGAGAGCGTGCGTGCTTGAAGTCCTGAGAGATCAGTGTGTGTAACTTTGAGTTTAAACAAGTTTGACTTCAAAATCTCATCTTACCTCCCAGTGCATTATAAGAAATATACTCATGGCATTGTTATGGCTTTAAAATGTTGAGTGATACGTTATAAAAGGTCCCTCTTAAAAAATGAGACAATTGGAAAGCTGCAGTGACAATTGACCGGGATTTGTCAATAATACCAAACACTTGTAAAATACATAGTAAATATTTCATGATGGATGTTCAATTTATATTTCCATACATAACCACTTGGAAATATGTAGCATAAGAAATATCAAACTGCTCCTAAAGGAAAATACACTAAAGGTTTTGATCTTTGTATTAAAAATAAGAAGTTACTGCTCAATTGCATTGCAAATAAATCTCATGGTGTCTCTTTCTCCCTCCTTGCCAATTTTCCATCAGCTTTTCCTTATATTCTAGTTTTTGGTTCCTAGCCTAAGTTAACAACAACAACAAAAAGCTTTCAGTACAGTTTCTAGTGACTGGCAAATGGAGGAGACGGCTGACGGTTAAATCCATTGATACCATAGCTGTACTTGAGTTGCAGTTTTGGTTTATTTGATTTCAGGAAATTAGGATTTCAATGGAAATACAGTTTAGAAAAGTGTATTTTCATTTTCAGCCTTTTGACAAAAACAAATGCAAGTATTCTTTGCTCTCTTTTTTTCTTCCATATCTGGTCATTCCCTGCGCATTTAATCAAAACAACAACAAAAAGTCAGAAAAACCTTGATGTCGAGAAATTTAAGGTCTTAGACAAATTTATGGCCATTTTGGTTAATTTAGTTTTTAAGGGGAGGAGGGGAACAGAACTCTCTCTTTTTTTTTTTTTAATAATTTGGAAGCCACCCCCCCTGCTACAATTCAAAGCACTCACTAAATTAGCTTGAGTACCCTGATTTATCTCTTCCATGTTACTGCCAGTGCTGTTGCTACATCTGTGAGATGGCTGTAATTCAGAATCAGTTGGGGCAGCAGCAAGATTAGTGTGAGGTCATGGAAATCCTACTATGCCTTAGTGTCTGAGGGCAAGTGAAGGAAACTCATTATCCAGTTCATGCAGAGTTTAGCAGTGCATGCAGTTTGTTACTTCCCATAGGCAAAAGAAAAAAAAAAAAGAAGAAAGATACACTAGGAGTGAGTGGAATGGGAATGTATCAACGTCTATATTTAAGGAGCTGATTCTCTGAGCACACAACAAATACTGATTCTGCTGGTTTATGGAGAATATTTACAGGGTCACATCCCAGCTTAATCTTTTGTCAATTAAACTGAGCAAAACAGAGTTTTACAGTATGTACTAACTGTGCCTGCAAATAAAGTTTGTTTGTAAATAAATGTGTTTTGAATAACAATAAGAACAAAGAAGTGTTTTTCTTTGCCAGAAGTGTAATTACTTAACAGAAATAACATACCCATATTTGCACAGACGTAGACTGGTGTAAATTTTTCTAGCTTCATTGATTTCAGCAAAACTGCATATAACTTAAACTAGCTAGGGATTTGTCTGCTTGTGTCTGTACAGTTTCCCTTAACCTCTCTTCCCCCAAGAGATGTTTAATGTCTTTCTTGTAAATTGCGTTCATTATATCTGCTTGTAGGCCTTAACTTAGAAGTTCAGGTTTTTGGCAATGGGGAATTATATCTAAACTAAGCAGAGCCAGGGCATGCACTTGAGCATTAGAAGATGACTGATCTTTACATGTTAAAATAATGGTGTTTGGGCCAGTGTTAGCCATCAAAGTGCTTGGCAATGCCTGGATGTGGTTTAGGGGGTGGCAGTGGCAGATTTCCATTGGATAGATGAGGCCATCGAGCTTTGAGGCAGAAGTTTTATGTGCCTGCACATGGTGTGTGCCATTGCTTGGTCAGGGTCCACTTCACTTACCTATAGAGCTGTTGCAGATAGTCCTCTACTGCCACATATTAGTGCTTCAGGGGAGGTTTTTCAAAGGCGTTTGGGCACCTGACAAGAGGCACAAATGTATTAACCTGGCTTCTCGTCTCTATGGATTTGATCCCAAAGGGATGAGAGGTTTGCTTTGTCTAAGTTCTGAGTACCTTGACAGTAGGAATCCAGCATTGTTAACTGCCTGGTCTCCCTGTACAGAGCAGAGGAGAATGAAACATCTTGGAAAAAGATTAAAACCAGCTGGTGCATGGAGAAGGAGTCCTCCCAAGCTAGTCCACAGTGCTGGTAGGCCAGCTGCCAGGAGCACAGGGTCGTGGCGGTAGGTTGGTTGTGTCCTGCTGAACCTTGCCCTCGTTGCTGAACAGAGACTTCACAAGAGGGTCCAACAGTCTTTCTGCCAGCACAGTTGTGGCAGGAGCGCTTGAATTGGATTCTGAATTTTGAAACAGTATAGCAAGGAAGAAATGTAACCTTCAGCGTCCACATACCAAAGATAGCTTTGAAACTGCAGGAGACTGTGAAATGTGACTTTCAAAGTTTGCTTTTAAAGAAGCCACAGCCACCATAGCAGTTTATGTGGAACCTCATGATCGTACATTACAAGGATGCTCCAGCACTGAGGCAGGTGGGTAGAAAATCAGAGACAAGTGCTTGGGTTTTGCTTGAACTTGTGACAGAGGTGCCAAGCTTAGTCTGTCTGGAAGTGAGCTGTTTCTGGACACGTGCAGGAAAATATTTTCAGGTTGACTGGTCAAAGTTGAGGACCATCATGCTGGGTGTCTGCTGGTCTGGGTTTTCAGGATTGTAGCTGAGGCATTAGGCAGTGTTTAGGCATGTGGGAATTCAGTTCCTAAAGACTTCTGTTACATCATATTCCCTGTGTCTCTGTTTCCTGTTTGTAAACAGTGTTTTCCCATAGTGATGTTACGAGGGTATGCACGTTGGAAACTGTGAAGTCTTGTGGATGTTGCGGATGGGTAGAATTATTTTTAGGAGCTTGCTCTGCATAACCTATGTAATCTGGTTAAATATGTGAAGAGCTATTGTTTTTGTAGCTCTTATCACTCACGACTCACTTAAACAAACAGACTTATCTAGACTATTATCTTTTCCCCATATCCTCTTAGCCCTCTATTTTTTTCCATTTGTTTGTGCACTTGCTGCAGATTTTAGATCATGAACTGTCTCAAGAAAGGACTGTATGTTCATTGTTTGTGTGATGTCTGGTGGTCTTGATTTGGATCTGAATGAGATATTGTTGCTATTAAAAAAGTCTAATTTATGTATGTCTGTGCTCTGTTATGCTATAAAGTACTGAATGTTAGTAAAAAGCATTTTTTTTTCTCATTTTATAGCGTTTCTACAAGAAAGCAGCTGCATTTGTGCTAAGAGCAGTTGGTAAACATTCTCCACAGCTAGCTCAGGCAGTAGTTGAGTGTGGAGCACTGGAAGCACTTGCAGTTTGCTTGGAAGATTTTGACCCTGGAGTCAAAGAAGCTGCAGCTTGGGCACTCGGGTATATTGCCCAGCACAATGCAGGTAACAGGTTCAATTTGTTATGTTTCTACCTAATACTGTGTGAGAGTTTTAATAAATTATATTACTGTGATACCCATAAATCAGAACAAGAGACATTTTTTCTTTTCTGTAATAGCATTTTAAACTTGGAGTAAAAACCTGCTCTAATTTTACAAATCTGGCAATGCTATACCTTATGTGAGAAGCTGGTGTATCTGACGTCTGCAACGACCTGCTGTGTGAAAGCTGCTCTAAGAGATGCATTGGATGAGTGGCCAGGAGATGACATTCTGCTTTATTCTCCTTTGTGAGGAAATTTCAGAAGCTGTACTATTGTGTAGCTGTTATCGTGGAACAAAATTTCTTTTGCTTACTCTAAGTTCTTTTTTTATGTACATAGTAAAAGGGAGAAGGCTAGGCAGAACCAAGTTCCATTCAGCTGACAGCACAACCTGCAGTATAAATGTGCTAAATTCATTGCAGTGACTATATTGTCATTAGGCAGCAGACCACACTCTTTCTCTGGGAGTCAGGAACAGGTTTGAGGAATCTGATGTCGAGCAGCTCGTTGCTGTCTTGCAGGCAGTTATATAACTCACTGGCAGTGTCATGTTCCTATTTAAAAGCCAATCCACATGGTCAATAATTCTTTTAGCAGCTATTTATATAGTTCAAGTAAAAGTTTGGAGCTATGAAGCAAAGAACTGAGAGACAAAACTGCTGAATAGAAAGGATGGAATAAATAGCCTGTGTTCGTATTGGTTAAAGTTATAATTATTCCAGGATCACAACAGTTTGGAAGCTATTCTTTTTTTAATAGCTAACTGTTTGACTGCAAAAAGTACAGGGAATTTCCCCTGCTTACTGAGACCTACTCCAGAGTTATCAGTGTCCTCTGTATGGGCTGCTTTTTAGCAGGGAACAAATTTATTCTTGGTGCACCTCTCTGAGCTAAGAATCTTATATTTTTTGGCTGTTGGATCCAAATCCCTGAACCTAAGCGTTGCTTTCATCTGAAATATATTTGTGTAAGTGTCATTTGAAAGTGTTCTTTTGTATAAATGTATGTAGGCTAAGTGTATGTCTGTGTTACTCTTAACATAAACATTTCTGTAGTTTTGTTATATCAGTAAATCAATATTGACTCACCTCAATTACCCTTCATGCTATTCATTGTGTGAATGCTGGCTGATCTTTAGGGTGATCCAGTTCACTCTGTGTTGGCGTTGTCTGCAAAGATGGAGATATGGAGGTACTGAATACAGCAAACTCCTTATTCAAATCTTTATTCCATGGTTATGAATTATTTATTCACTAGCAGTGGATGGATGGATGTTTTCTCAGTTTATGCCAGCAATAAGCACAGCATTTTCAGGAATTAGGTTGAGATTGTGAGGACAAGGACAGATCACTCAATATCATAAGTTTTAAAAACAACAACAAGAACAAAAAACAACAAATAGGAAAACCCAACAACCAAAAAATCAGTTCTTCCCCTGCTGTGGAGCTGCCCAACTACAGCCAACTGGCTATTTATTTACCTTCCTCTCTGACACAGTCCCAGGGAGCCTCTAAAAGGCTCAGTAACTGCTGGAAGTAGAGCAGTTATACTGAAGGACGATCACTATGTGCGTGGTATGTTTCTTGTACTGCTACAAGCATTTACAACAGTATTGTTGGAGGTGGGATCCAAAGTTGGATCTCTTCTTATCAACATCTGGTATTTACTGTTAAAGAAACTCTGGATTCGACTCATACTTTTGCATTGACAAAATTTGGCAGTTACAATTTTCTCTCACTGACTGTGGGCACATATTGCAGTTTAAACTCTAAACATAGAGCGGGGTGATAAATGGTTTTCCCCACCCACAAAATGTTTTTCAATTTCAAAAACTGTTTCTGTTCCAAATAGGACAACATTAAGGCGAGATTTTTTTTTTTTTAACCTCCTGAAAAGATGGTGTGGGGGAAGTTTACTTGTCCTCAGCAAGAATAGTTTCACATCTGGGGCATATGTCTGGGATATGGGAGACTGATTAACATCCTGATCTGTCTTAGGTGAGTTGTGAACCTCTGTCTCTGGGTTCAAGCAAAGGCTTACAGTATTAGGTGTTGGCTGCTCAGCTATGGGAGTTTCTCAGTTTTTATCAGAAATTCCATCCATGACCTGATAAAGCTGCTCTCTAGGAACTGCAGTGCATGTTCCCTTGAAAAGACTTTTAACTTTGAGAAATCAGGGCCTTTTTTTTCTTTGAAAAAAACTCAGGTTAGCAAGTTCCTTTCTATCTTCATACAGCTATCACTTAAAATACAGTTCATCTGTGAACAGATGTCTCCAGAATGCCTGCAAGGTTTTAGGTCAAGACAGAGATTCCAAGACATTAGAAATCCTGCTGGGTCAGTTTCCAAAGCTTAGCCCAAGCTCTTGCAGTTCTGCTTGTTCTGGAAGATTCCCTTGAACTGAATTCAGATGCTGATTTTACTCCAACGTATATGGATCAGTGTACGCTTTAACTTTGCCAGTCATTATTGCTACTGTATATTTGTGTCTGAAAAGAAGTGTAGTGTTTCAAATACCATCAAAATTCTATCAAGTCCATGATGAGTATTTCATAAAATTTTATTTGTACCGTACCCAATTAGTTTGAATGCAAAATTCTTGTTAGAAAGAAATGTGTGTAACTTCGCTTCCTATTTCCTTTGCCCACACAAAAGCATGAAAGATGTAATTTACTAATGCTCATACCTGCTTCAGCATATTGCAAACTCATAGTAAAATGAAAATATACAATGTTATTTATACTCAAGCATATTGCTGAGAGAGGAGTTAAACTCATTTTCTATCATACTGTGGTGCCCTTAGGATCATAGGGTAGTTCAGGTTGGAAGAGGCCTCAGGAAGGCTCTAGTTATGATTGCTGCCTAAAGCAGGGTCAGCTACAATGTTGCTCACATCTTCAATGATTTGAGTCCAGTAGGAATTTTGTCTTATTCCAGGATCTAAGTTTGCCCTGTAATTAACAACCACCATCCCACTGATTTGAGCTTTTTCCACTGTTTCCAGTGAAATATTCACCACTGTGGTTGAAGTGGTCTGCATAAATTAGTGATCTCGAAGTGCAGCCTCTTGGACTACTTGTGGGGATTAGAGCCTTCCTATGTGGTCATCACATAATCACATGTTCTTCAGATAAATACAGTATTGGTGGTTGTTTTAGTCAAAGCCTGTTGTTTCCTGTGGCTACACCTGCCACCACAGCAGGGTCTGTTTGAGAACCATGATCTCAATTGAAATATATGTTTGTTTCCAAGCATAGAAGGTTTTGCTGCTGCTTCCTTGCTGGGAACAAATGTCATATTCCCATAGTGGTTTTCCTCTCCCAGGGACTACCTGCATATTCACTTGTATTCATTTTTCTCCCTCATCTTTTTTTTTTTTTTTAAATCCATCCTCTTATTGCTAATTTGTTAATGTTAGTATGGATCTTTTGTTTTAGATCAATCCTATAAGACATTCCATTGATTTCAGAGGGTGTGTAGTCAGGAGCTTATTGACTCCTCTTCGTTCACTTCCAACTCTTCCTGATCACGTAAACTCATGACTAGGCCTTGACTTACTTTGAATTAATTTCTCAGTCCCTGGTGACCATTTCTGTTTTGAGAGTAATCAGTACAACCCTAGTACAACTTCTAGCTGAAATGGTGACATCATAAAGAAAGCCACTGTAGTTTAACAGTCTTCCTCCTAGCTCCATGTCAGTCTGTCTTTCCGTCTGTGATATCTTCCTTTGCTAAAATCCTTTTCATGTTTCTGGACAAAAGCAACTTACTTGTGGTGGGTCCTGAGTCCAAGCTCTGTTGTCTCTCATTATATGTAGAATCACACTTACTCCTTTCCCTTGTGCAAGGAGAATCATGGTTTATCACCATGTAGTTGGACGAGTTCTTTGGTCTGTGTCCCAGGCTACAATTCCAACCCTGTCTTATTCATAAACTTCTGTTTATGTAAATGATATTCATAAATTAGTTTTTTTCTTCTGTTTTTTTGTCTATTGTCTTTCTACTTCTGTTGGTTTGGTCTTTACCCTCAAAATGCATTCTTGGAAGAGTGTTAAGTCTTTTCGTAATTTGTTCTGTGATTCTGTTTCATCTCTTTTAATTTCTTTGTCTCAATATTTGTTTTTAAACATTTCTTGAAAACTGTATTTTCTCCTTTAACTCTTTCTCAGCTTTCCTTATTTCTTTCTCCACATCTATCTACATTCTGTAATTGGATAGCAAAGTTTTTACAGTTCTTTAATGCATGGTTTGAATAAGAAATGTTCCACTAAGTTGGGAGATTAATCTTTTTGAGAAAAAGAATTGCAATTATCATAGAATCATTAGTATTTAGAATCATAATTTTGGACTGAGTTTGGAGGGGAAGTGATGGGAGAATACATATTTTTGTCTGTGCCGCTTCAGCTTTCCCAATTTTCTGACAGTCTGTTTACTACTCGCCTGTCTTTTGACACATGGCACAGCCCTGAATGTGGTAAGTTATTAGCCTTGAACTTTATAAACACCACTGGAAGAACAGTCACTTAATTAACCATGACCAACAGTAACCATCAGTATTTAAATGATATCAAGCTTCTAACAGCAAGAGCTGATCTTAATGGAATCAGAATGAGTTTGCTCTTTTAAAAATACATTTATGGTTACTTTTAGATACCTGGGCATTGCTGTGACCTTTCCCTCCTTACTTGATTTCAGCTCATAAGGCGTCAAAGAAACACCTCCTTCTAGAACTACCCTGTACCTCTTGACATAATTTCTGTGATGTTAGCATCTTGTCAGCAGACTGTAGGCAATTGAGATGGTTGCTCTGAAGTAGCTTCTGAAACACCGCCTATATCTGGGCACGGTCAGGTGGATTAATCAGGACCTTTGGTCAGTAGTTCCTGATGTGTTTCTGTCTGTCAGTGTACAGTATCAAAATACAATTAAAAAAAAAGACAGGAGTATTTTTTCCATGCAAAGCTGAACGTAGCATATGCTGCTTGTATTGTTTAGCTAGTTTTCCAATCTGTTTTCATACATGCTTCAGGTACATTTTGTCTCAAATCTGTGAACTTGCAGCTGGACCATTAGGCAGAGTTTTGTCCCAGTCGTATGGTGTGTTTATTTGCAGGGTGCACACTGTATGCTTTCAGCCAAAAAGTTAACTTGAAGGTTTAATATTGTACTAGTTCATTTAAAAAATCACTGCATTACTTACAATTTTTGAGGTGATGTTTATACTTTGCTTACATTATTTCACATGATATAATATTTTATAGTGTAAATATTTGAATTATCACATGTGTTGGAGTGCGTGACTATAATTCACTAATTGAAAACAAATCTGGTCAGGAACATTATTTGGATGCTAACAACCTAATGATGACATGACTTACAGATTTCATGAAAAACTGTATTAGTCTATGTATATTTAATGAAGTATGCTATATTTTTCTTAGTATGAAAATGTCTTTATGGATGGACTATAAATCAAAAGCTAAGTTAGAGTCTTGAAATACAACAGCTATATGTTGCCATGGTGCTGCAAGTCAAGATAAATGTTAAAGATAATAATGGATATGCATAATAAGATGTAGCGAAACTCAACTAAGACCTAATAGATTATTGAATTCTCCATGATTTTTACTACTTTTCCATACTATTTCAAAACAGCAGAGCTTTCTTATAAAATACATTTTGCTTGTGGTATCCAGTAATTCTTATTTTAGGACTGTGCTTAGTGCTGCGTATTTATAGAAAGAGCTAATGAATGTCTAACAGTGTAATTTTTGTCCCTGTCAGCTAATCATGTGCTCAGATTTTTTTCTTTTTTTATTTAGGGCGCAGTTAGTTAAGGATGTTGTACTAATCTCAGACACACAATATCCCAGTGATGATATTTCTCATTTATCTAATTGTGTGCGATAACATTTTGATGTCATTGAGGTATAAATTCTGTATTTTCCCATGTACTGTTGCAAAACCTCGTTTTGATCAGTTCTGTTTTTTCAGTCTTTTATGTAAGATAAATCTTTTATGTGTGTTTTTTTTGTATTTCTGTTTTTGGCATTTGATCTATGCTAATATCTGCTTATCATTTAAAGAGGGTAAAATGCTCTCTAATTAGGTGGTTGGTAAAATTTTGGTACTTTGGCTTTCTGTGTTGTTGTTAGCCATGCATAAAATGCTTTCCTATTGATCAGCGTAGAATAGCCAGGGTTTAAACAGCTGACATCTGCTTACTTTAAAAAAAAGAAAAAGAAAACAGAATAACAAACCATTTCAGCCTAATCTACCTCAAATGTGTGCATGTAAATGGGGGTCCATCTATTGACCTGCATTCTTTTCAGTTTTGGATTGGTCCACATGGTTTATGAAACCAGGAGGGCTGATTTGAAATGCAGATGTCGAGACAGTGAACTGCACCCTCCCCTTTTTCCTTTGCTGTATCTGTCAGGGTGAAAAATGGCTTGCACAAGGGTCAGTCACCCATACTCACTTAATTACTTTCCTTGGACCTACAGAACTGTCACAAGCTGTGGTGGATGCAGGAGCTGTTCCTCTTTTAGTGCTCTGTATCCAGGAGCCAGAAATTGCTTTGAAAAGGATTGCTGCTTCAACTCTTAGTGATATTTCAAAGCATTCTCCAGAGTTAGCGCAGACAGTAGTGGATGCAGGAGCCATCGCTTTCTTAGCTCAGATGATCCTGAACCCCGATGCTAAACTGAAGGTACATTTAAAAATTATTTTTAATCTCAATTTTACCAGTCGTTACTTGATATTGAATCATTGGCACGGATGTGTGTATTTATTTAGAAAGCTCTTGTTTTTAATGTTAGCAAAATGTAGCTACGTAGTGACAGAGTTCCGAACACGTTCGCAGATTTAGCTACTGGATAAAAACTGCTGCCCGGTGAGGAGCAGCTGAACTAATCTTTCAAGTGAATAGCATTTTATTTATTTTAATTATAAAGTATCATATGAGGAATGCAATCTGAAAAGTGAAACCCCAACCTTTAATTTTCTCTAACAAATATTTTAATAGAGAAAATTTGCACAATTCAGTTACAAAAAAGGATTTGTACACTTAAGATTATACTATAAGTTAATATTAAATGTATTATTGTATTTTAGAATGTACTGTCTGATATGGATTGGTCTTGTTGAAGATTTCCTCACAAGTTTAATGGACCAAATTTTTTTTCTTAATATCATTTTCCTTTTTAACAGTAACAAAAGACAAATAAAAATGCCACTTCAAACAAATAGAGACTATGATTTAAATAATTGATCTGGCACACCAAACGTAGACAAATAAAGATATTCTGTAGATGTCGCTAAATTTTAAATTATAGTTTTAAATGTTATGTATATATATTTCTTTTTTATGACATAGTAAGTTTGAATGGCATGAAACAAAGGAGAAACTTTTATTCAGGATCCAGCAAACGTTCTGAGCCATTATTTTCGTGCATGAATTGATTCAGTGAATTGTAAAGTAGCTGTAATTGTTTTCTCTATCCTCTTTGTTTTCCTTGATGCAATAGATTTTTGTGTGCAGGAGGAGTGTGTGTTGCAGGCTGTTTGTATACTATTGATTTTATAACAATTTTTATTTACTAGCGTCAGGTGCTGTCAGCGCTAAGCCAAATAGCAAAGCATTCAGTGGATCTTGCAGAGTTGGTGGTTGAAGCAGAAATTTTCCCAGTTGTGCTCACATGCCTGAAGGACTCGGATGAATATGTCAAGAAAAATGGTGCAACTTTAATTAGAGAGATAGCAAAGCATTCGCCTGAGGTAAAACCTTGAAAATGCAAATACAAGGTCATATCATTAGATTTTACACTTTAAATAAAATACAGGATTATTCTGTCATTTGCTTTTCGAAAGGGAGGGCAAATGGCTGTTTGGCATATTCGTTGGAAAAATATGGAAATGCTTGCTGATATTATGAGATGTGTATTGAATATGAATTGGCTTAGGAAAATTGGGAATCGCATAGAATGCACCTGGCTATTTCATTCCATAAGATATCAGCACAAAGAGGGAGTTTTAGGCTGACAGTACTGTCAGTGTCAGATATTAAAAATACCACAAGTAAAGCCTCACAGAAGTTGTGATAGCAGCTTATAAATAACACGAACGTGTTGCGACAATAACAGACGGTGTGTGTCTTTCTAAAATATCTTTTGGGGGTGCTGGTATCGCATTTTACTTATTTTTCCAATAACCATGAAACTCAAAAATTCCCTTATTATTAAACTGATGATAGTTTTTTGTAATAGCTTGAGTTTATGATGTGATTCTCAGCATTTGCAGTCTTTTTGCCAATAACAGATACAGAAAGGTCAGGAGGATCAGCAAAGCAAATGCAAAGTGCATAGGAAAAACAAATAATTAGAACTACATTAATCTGTCAAATCACAGATTCATTTAAAAGACTCTAAATGTGAGTATGGAATGAAATACAAGCCATGTATTTGTGGAATGCACTAGTGCTGAGCACAGCCATCGTGATTCTAGCTTAACAACTGAGAATTGTTGAAATGTGTGTTTTTTCAGCCTGCTTGTGTCTGTGCAGTAGTGTTGTACATCTCTGCACGTGCTTGAGCCTAGATGTAGAGCTTGGCCATCACTGGCTGCAGTTAGCAGCCATGTGAACGCTTTTTCCTAAGTAATAACTTCAAATTTAATGTAGCTGTGTCATGAATAAAGCAATCTCCTTTTAAAGGCTCTATGGTAAGAGTGGATTTCATGCTATTAGAAATCCACATGCCTTCAACTTTTGTTTATGTAATTGGAACTCTTGAGCAGGTGTTTCTTTTACTTTGGAATCTTTGCAAAGATGCAGTATATACCCAACAGCGTAGAAGGAAATAATCACAATATGGAATTATGTTAATTTATATGCATTGTTGATACCATATATTCTTTACTGCTGTCCCTCAAGTGATGTGAGAGGCGATACCATTTGGAAAGAAGCATGTCGCATAGCTTAATGTACACAGCAAGCATCACAGACTATGGACATGATTATCATTTATAAGCAAGACTGTATAATTGGGCATTCTGGAGAAAAGTCCATTGCCCATCAAGCGTGCTCCCTGGACATGTCCTTTAGAATACCACAGTGTGACGTAGTCCAAGTCGGTTTTGGGCAACCGTGACAGCTGTCTTTGGCTTCATGCCTCGGTGCTGGGGAGGAGGGCCACAAAGGCTTTTATGCTGCTGAGGTTATCTGTAGAGTGCAGGTGAGAGGAGGCGTGGGCTTTTCCTTCTTTCCTTGCACAGAACACACGTTGCTGGCTTGGAGAGCAAATGTGCAGCAGTATGAAAGAGTGTCTGGCTCAGTAGTTGTGCCTCCAAGGTCATTTGTGTATTTGGCTGTCATTTGTGCAATTCTTTGGTGTATAATAATGGAGTTGTACAGCATGGAAAGACATTTTCAACATCAGGAATTCAGAGTCCTGATTTCCTTGCAGTAAAGTGAATCAAAATCAGGGTAGCAAAACAGTTTAGTTCCTGAGGACTTCATGCTTCACTCAGTGCTTAACAGTCAGTATGGCACGTCAGTCTTATCCCAGTTTTATTTTCTGAGTCAGGAGCAGTACATGTAAGGACTTTTATAATGTGATGCTTTCTTCTTGTTGAAACTTCCCAGTATCTAATCTGTTCTGTTTATCTTTGCAGCTTTCACAGTTTATAGTAAATGCAGGTGGAGTTGCTGCTGTGATTGATTGTATTGGCAGCTGCAAAGGGACTGTCAGACTGCCTGGCATCATGATGCTTGGTTATGTAGCAGCTCATTCAGAGAACCTGTCAATGGCAGTTATTGTCTCCAAGGTTAGCTATCACTTTGCCTTCTTCCTATAATTCTTCAGTGGTATTCTGAGAAAGAGATACAAATTAACATAGGCAGAGCATGTGTTTTGTGACAGAATTATATACTTGCTGTTGATTAATGCACTTTCTTGTAACATTGCTGCTTGCAATGTCTGAAATTATGTGGTAGCCTGATCAGAGTTGGTCCTTATGAAGCTGAACCTTTTATAAAATCACCTGGATTCGTTTCTGAACATCTATTTGTATTCCACTACATTATTTTTCTGTGTTGCAATTGAATGAATACAAAAGTAAGTCAGTGTATTTCTATGGTCTGTTTCCTCTTAAAATGAATATTTGTGGCTACATCAAAACTCCTTCTGAAACAAGAATGTTTAATGGCAGATTCTTTATTGCACTAACATAACTGCTAGAGTAGTCTTGCAACCGAAATCGTCAGACTTGCAGACACTTCAGTTTCTGAAATGTAGTATAGTTTAATTCCATTGTGCAAGTCACATTTCAAATGAGATAAGCTATATGTTTTCAGGTTTAAATAAATTCTTTTGGGCAATGAGATAGAAAGGTGATGTAGAAGGGATATTTGCAATATCTGCAATAGGTGGAATTAGTGCCTGAAGTAATATTCTAATGTGAATGATGCTAATGACAGGAGGAAGGAAATAATTTCACTGAGTGCTGTTGGTCCGTTTTCATGCTAGCAGGTTGAGGGAGGTGATTCTCCCACTCTCATGAGACCCCAATGGCAGTAATGTGTTCAGCTGTGGAGCCTTCAGCATGAGGAAGATACAGACCTGTTAGAGTGGCTTCAGAGGAGGCCATGAGGATGCTGAGAGTGCTGGAGCACCTCTCCCATGAAGACAGGCTGCAGAAGAGAAGGCTCTGGGCAGATATCATTGCAGCCTTCCAGTACCTAAAGGAGTTCTACAGGAAAGCTGGAGAGGGAGTCTTTATCAGGGAGCGTAGTGATAAAACAAGGGGTAATGATTCTAAATTAGAAGAGAGTAGATTTAGATTTGATATTTGGAAGAAATTCTTCTCTCAAAGGATGGTGAGGCGCTGGCACAGGCTGCCCAGAGAAGCTCCATCCCTGGAGGTGTTGTTCAAGGCAGGGCTGGATGGGGCTTTGAGCTGGTGTACCTGCCCATGACAGAGGGTTGGAGCTAGATGATCTTTAATATCCCTTCCAACCCAAATCATTCTATGATTTAAAATTTACCTTATGAATAGAGACAACTAAGCAATAAAAGCTGAGGAACAGAAGTGTTTTCTCATAGAAATGCAAGTTAAAAAATGAAAATTGGTACAACGTAACATCAGTATGTGCGCAGAGAGGGTAGGAGCGATCCAAAAATTCTCTTCTCCATTTGAAGAATGAAGAAATAGTCTTTTTGCTTGCTCTTTGTGGAGGTTCATCTTCTCTGGGTGTGCCCATGTCTCACCCTTGTAAGGGATGCCCAGAGCAACTATGCTTCTGCTTTTCAAAAAAGTAATGATTGCTACTGTAACTGAATGAGAGTGCAGTAAGAGGTTTTGTAGGGATCTGTGCAAACTCATGAAATGAAATATTTTAATGAATGATCCTCAGAAGAAACCTGAATAAACCTGAAACCCATTTAAAAAATATTCCTTCAGGGGAAACAAAGCTTTTTGAGAGACACATAATGCTAAGGGTAAGGCTTGGTAAACTGGGTCCATTTGAAAGTTACACATCTAAGATGTTATAGCTCCATATGGCTGTACTGCATGCTAGAAAAGATGAATTTCAAAAAGTGACTTTGTGGGTCATACTGGACAAACACTTCAATGTGGTCTTCTGCTGCAGTGCCGTGACAAGAAAGACACTTGAGTCCTTTGCAATATTAAAAATTAGGAGATGGAACACTGCTGGGAAAAAAAAGTTGTGAATCTCTCTGTATTGCAAGTGCATATTTTTCCATTGTCTGTAATTGAGAAGAATCTTGAAAAAAACAAATTGGGTGCAGAAGAGACCAGAGATGATACAAAGGGTGGAAGAAAAGGACTTCTGGTTAGAGATTTAGTAACCTTGCCCCACCTAAAGTAATGTGAAGTGATGCTATCTGTTGAAGCATCCTGGACATAAAATACTGGCTACTGATTTGCTCCGTAATGCTGTGGAAAAAGGATAAGGATTGTGACCCCTTAACCACAAGAACTTCAATAACTGCTGGAAGTGAGTGAGATATTCTCCATCTCTTGATGTCTTCACATCAGGAGTTGAAACCTTTTTTGGAAGTTATCGGATGCATCAAACATGAACTGCTCAACTCAAGAGGACTTTAGTCTTAGTATGGCCTGAATTGTGTGATGCGTTCCTTTCATCCCTTAAAGTTTGTTAGCCTAAATGGACACAATATTGAATCTGTTTCTTTCATTGTTTAACTAGATTTGTAAGGACTTATTCAAAATTCTTGCTAGTCATGATGATGTAAAAAATATGACAACAAATAGCAATTGTTCTCTCATAGCTTATATTAGAAGAAGAGTGATAATAGGGAAACATCTTCTAACAGTCTGTATCAGTTCAAAGGCTGTGCTTTTGGTTAATGCTCCAGGGAATACCACCACTGTGTGCCTGTTTGATAGAAGAACATGAAGATCATATTAAGGCAGCAGCTGCTTGGGCCTTGGGACAGATTGGAAGACATACTCCTGAGCACGCACGTGCTGTAGCAGTTACGAATGTACTATCCACGCTGCTTTCTATGTATATGGACATACGCAGTTCAGAAGATCTTCAGCTGAAAGCAAGTATATTCAAAGTATATGCGGTATGAGATATTCAGTGTAACCAACATATATAAGTGCCTAACAACTATACATGGTATATGTTTTCACTGATATTCAATAAGTTCTGGATTTTCTGTGTGGAGGGTGTGGAAAGCTGTGTATCATTTATTAGGACTGATTGGTCCTAATGGGTGTGCGTATGGTGCATACCAAATCATATGATACAGCCCCAGCGATGTAATCTCTCATTTTCTTCCTACTTTAGATCAGAGTTGTGTATGCTCACAAATACTGTTATTTCCTACAAATGACTAATTGTCTACCTTTTTTTCTCAAGTATGGGCTCTTGTACAAAGTGTTATAGAGCCCATAGTAGATTTGTTTACATTTTTATTATTGTAATAAAACTTTAACAAGTACTCAAAGCCCTGCTTTTGAAAACATGCAACTGTTCCTGCTTAGGGCCTTAATTCCATTGGAGCTAGTAGAGATGGACTTTGATAAAGTGTAGTTTTGGGCGACAGTAAATGAACTGACTGAATAGTATAATATGACAGGATATGTTCTTCCAGGTTGTACTGTGCCTCTTTACAGTCCACTGAAGTATAACAAATTTCAGATCTGTAAGATAAGATGACAACTTTTGTATTGCCGTTTTCAGCACTCAGAAAAATATCAAGACCGAATTAGCTGTACCTAGAATCCTACTCGGTGAGGTCATTACTGCTTCTCGCAGCCGGCATTGAGTCTGTCTCGCTGTTTCTCTTCCTTTCTGTGTGGATGGTAGTGTACTTTGCTATCCCACACCAGCAGACTCTCCCAATAAGCTGCTTGTAAATACAATCTTTTAAACTGTATTTCGATTTAGCTTTCTTATTACATTGAAGTACTTCAATTTACTTAAAGGGTCTACTCTTGCTTCCATTGTAGCCAAAGTAAAATTGCCATTACTTTGACCGTAGATAACACAATAAGAATATGATGCACCGTAGATTTTGAAGCTTAATAAATCTAAGTAGAATATTGATTCTTCATTAAGTGACTTGATAGATATCATATTTTTTATTCAAAAGATGCACTTTGAGAATTCTAATCAATTTGCTTTTTTTTGGTTAGACTTCAGAGATATGTATCATGAATTCTTGTTGTTTTCATTGATGTCTTATTTTAGAACTTTTATTTTGCATTTCAATAGGCTAAAAGAGCCTTAAAGAACATCCTTCAGAAATGCACTGATCTTCCAGCACTTGAAGCATTGCTGCACGATGCCCCTCCCAATATTATGAAACACATTGTTGGGCAGTTTAGCAAGGTAAGAAAAGACTCTACTTGATGAGTAATCATTTTCCATGTAACAAGAAAGTTATCATTCTAAATACGAAGCATCTGTAAAGGTCTTAGTTATTTTCTCAGGATCCTCAAGGATCTGCTATAGAGGCAATTTGGAGCTTTGTGCTTTGTTGTCTGTTAAAACTGGATACTGTTTTATCTGGAACCTTCATCCTAAGACAGTGAGGAAACAGTTGATTATAAGCAAGGTGTTTTTTTCTTCTTTCCCTCTTGACATTAGGCAAAATACTAACTCACATGCAAATATTTTCACTGAGCCAATGTATCATGTAAATCTCAGTTACGTCTGTTTTAGACAAAGTGCAAGCTGTTTGCACAGGAGTGGCTTAAGTTGGATGTTTTACATTAGAGTGCGAAGGCCTCACCATTTCTGCCTCTTTAATTTTCACTTTTGTTTAAGAAAACTTAAAGCCCATATCTTTTCTTACCTCCATTAAAATTTTCAGTTGTTTATTGTTAATTATGTTATTGATTTAAACACAATATGTAAAGAGAAACGCAGTTTAATCAAAATTGAAATATTAGATTTGCAGTCCAAATGCAATGTAATAAAAATTCCAGTGTCTGTTATGGTCACCAGCAGTTGGAAGCCTTGCTTAACTGTAGAACTTCCTTTTGTGCAATATTGTGCGGTGTAATCTATTAGCAGGGGGTACCAGATTCTCTTGGTGAGGTGTTCTTTTTGGAAATGGCCAGGCAAAACACTTCTGATTAGTAATCAGTTCTTCTTATCAGAGATCTGGAAGTGCTACTGTTTGTAGTGTGTATTGGAGATTTAGTCAGAAATCCAGTACCTTTGTTTCTGTGTGCTGACTGGAACTGTTAAAGACTTGAGTGCGTAATAATTGGTTACCCAGTGTATACATTTGAATGTTTGCTGTTGAAGCAGTTTTGTAGCCTTCATATCAGCTGATGTTTTGTTTAATTTTTCTTCTACATTGTATTAAACAAACTATACTTGTCTAGCATTTGTTCTTCTAAAGTACACATTTAAAATTAAGTCTTTTGCACGAATAGCTTTTTTCTCTCCTATACCATAACTTAGGAATTTCCTATTTTTATACCTGAGATGTATTGGGTCTGCTGGCTTATTTATAGCACAGTAAAAGCTTTATTTCCACACTGTGCTTCAGGGTGGGATGCCATGTGTTTTTGGTGCTGGAGTGTGTCATTTTAGTACCGCCCTTTCCATGGTTTTTGCAATTCTGTGCTGTCTCAGTTTGGACTGGGAAGAGGGAAAGACTAGCTCTCAGAGGTGCTACCTATCTTTAGAGCCTCTTCCAAGAGACTTTTCTGCTGTCTTATCCAGCCCGGAGCCACAGTGTGGAGGAAGAAGGCAGGGAAAGGGCCAGATCCTGTCTCCTTGCTAGTTCTTCCTTGGCAGTTCTTGTAGGAGGTATGTGGAAACAGCCACTTCATAGTTCCCAGAATGAAGCGATCGCAGTTGTTCCCAGCACTTGTATGGAGCACAGCAGGGAGAAGTGTCTATGCAGTCCTCTGTTTTCCTTACTAGTCTGTTGATTTTGTGCAGCTTAGAGGGACCGGAGGAATGAAGGGTGTCTGCCTGTATGCATGGCAGGAATCTCATCCTTATTTTCTTTCAGTCTTTTAGGCGATCCCTTCCTCCTTCAAGGCTCATGTTTTACACCGACACGCGGTCAAATTTATGGCTTGATTTGTCCCATCAGGGTGAAGGCTTACAAAAAGCTTTTGCTCCCATA
The DNA here is from genome assembly GCF_002078875.1 of Numida meleagris. Lineage (NCBI taxonomy): Eukaryota > Metazoa > Chordata > Aves > Galliformes > Numididae > Numida > Numida meleagris. The sequence goes on along the minus strand of NC_034410.1, from coordinate 17,205,936 downwards.
GTATGTAGCTCTCAGAGTTGGCTTTAAACCTCTCTGTTTTTGTGTAGATGCATCTGACATTGACATCTTAGATTATCATCCTTTTATTTTTTATTTTTTCAAATTATTTATTATTATTATTATTATTATTATTACTGCAGCCTTGTGGGCCTGTAGACTACATGCTGTCATCCTCCATTGCCTGGCCCAGCCCCCACCTCCCTCTCTTTCGTCCTCTGGACAGAGCTGCATATTGGCATCACTCAGGGAGTGCAGAATGTATTGTCTGATCGTTTCTGCTTCTCATCCCCTTTGGCTGCAGAAACTTAACATTTTTGCTTTGTGTGTGTGTATGTGTGTAAAAAGGCTTCCATGGCTACACAGTGTGTTGTAGGATTTTAATATCCAGGAATTTAATAGTAGCATGTAATGCTTCGAGGCTGCATTGTTCACTTGCAACAATTCTCAGTATTGTTTTCACGCAATAATCTATACTAGATCATTATAATGATATAAAATTCTGCTCTACAATTAAACTGTGGGAATTGACATAAAAGACCCGAATAACTTGGTTTAAGTGGAACAGATGCTGTTGTTATTCCATGTTAGTATTCTGTTTTTATTATCTATTTAATCTCCACAATCATCTTGTCTCTGTAGGGATAATTCAAGAAATATTATTTATGTAACAATAAATGTTCAATTTGGTATTTTTATCTATGTTATGTATTAAAGTACATGTTAAATTATGCTTTAACAATAAAGGGCTGGTTTATGATACTTGCTGTATGACCGTGTTAAAATACAGAAGTCGTTACAGATGTATCTCTAATGTGTTCCATTTTATCTGTCCTCTGAATTAAAACAGGTTAGCAATATTTGAGGCTAGTAGCACAGAGATTGCTTTAAAAGAGTATATATTTTTAATATACTTCTCCGTGTAGGTGTTACCGCATGACAGTAAAGCACGTCGTCTCTTTGTAATAACTGGTGGGCTTAAAAAGGTTCAAGAAATAAAAGCAGAACCTGGATCACTTCTTCAGGAGTATATCAACACTATTAATAATTGCTTTCCAGAGGAAATAGTAAGGTAGGGAAAAATAAATTAAAAAAAAAAAAAGCATGTATATAACATTAAATGTTCTTAATAGAAGCAGCACAAAATGAGGATTTAAAATGTTAATTGAACTCCCACAACTTTATTTTTCAATAGAACAGTGTAACATTTGGTTAAATGCTCCAGTGGTAAGCACAAATGTTAGAGATGTACTTCTGAACACTTCCTATTTTCTGATTGGTTTTGGAATTGGGTTTCTTTGTCTGTAAACAAAGCCCAAATAATGAGGCTGTTTCAGGAAATGGGGAAGAAGAGTTAGTCCTGCACTACCCAGCCAAACTCCGAGGCTTCAGCACAACCACTCAGAGTTACAAATACCTATGGCAAGTTCAGTTTATCTTAGTAACTTATTTTTGGTTTCTCAGATATCGGTGAATCTTTGGTTACATCCTTGACTTCCTTAAGAGCCTGGCTGAATACTAGTATATTCAGAGGCTCCTTTGAAACTTTGTCTGATGTACAGAGGGTCCAGAGGCTCTCCTGCAGTTGCTCTGCCCACAGCTGCCCTTCCTCCCCCAGCCTCATCATGAGGCTTAAGTGAAATATAAAAGGACCATACACCAGCTGTCTTCACCAAGTTGAACTTTGCCCTTAATGAATACAGAAACACTATTAAATAGCTTACAGTCAAAATGTCACTATCCTAAATTGTAATAAGGAGGTAAATGCCCTCCTAGATTCTAGATATCCATTTACCAGTCCTTCACTCCATCAACACATCAAAAGGTTGTTGTACTCATGCACTCCCTCTACAGGCTCTGAAAATCTGCATCATCAATTTTAATTATAGCAAAGGAGATCTTTAGCTAATAGTAGCTACGGTCGTGCAAAATGAAGCCCTGTTTGTCTCCACAAGGAAAAGCCAGTGGCTGTCAAATGGGTAAAAGTGAAATCATAGAGGAACTTTATTCTACAGCTACTAATACTTCAGAGGGAAAGAGGATATTGTTTATACTTCTCTGGATGTAATCAGTGTTACCTCGTCCAGCTATTTTATTTTTCTGTAAATGAAAAAAAGTTACTTGTGTAGGCTGGGACATAACAAAGAAAAGGGCCCTTCCAACATCTCTTTCTTGCCTCTTATTACTAATGGCTGGTGGTGTTTCTGCTGCCCAAGCCACAGCTGCTACAATAGACGCCAACTCTGAGGTTGTTTTGGAGACCTATTATTTCAGGCTGTTTGCAGCCCAAATATGATAACAGTGCATTGAAAAGTTACCTTTTACAGTTGGAGAACTAATTTGAGTTCTTTTAAAGCTTCAAAAAGTTTCATTGTACAGAATCATCCAGAAAGTCAGCAAGTTAAATGGATCTTTGTTTAATGTGAAAATGTTGGAGTTTTTTTTTTAACTTGAGTACATTTTAGGCATATAGTGCATGGAAATGTTCCTTTGTCCTTATAGTTAAAGCTTCCAGGGTTCAGAGGTGGCAATTTAACATGCCTGCAAAAAAAGAAATGTACTGTAATTTATGTTTGTAGAGTAACACAGTAATAATTTTCACGTACTCTTAACCTGGAAAACAAGAACTAAATGCAGCTTTGGTTGTGCTTGCATATTGGAGGCATGTAGTTGGTCCATTGTGGAAAACTGAATGACAGCAGGACAATAATGGCACCACAGAGTTCTACTCTAATGAGAACTTACTGGATAATCTCTGTCCTTGAGACAGAAAGTCATTGTGATAATTTTTTTTGTTGTTATTCCATAATGCCTCTTGCAGTGATGTAGACTTCACATTAGCTTTGGTGTGTGTGGTTACATTTCACAAACAGCAGTAGACTATTGTTCCCTGTTAGCTTATGGTTCTGTGTAAACTCATGCCATTTTATTAAAGGCCATCATTTCAATAGAAGTTAACATCTGCGCTTCCCAGTAAAGGCAATGCTTATGTCTGCTGAACCTATCCAAAAACCGGCCACTTCCCTATATGCCCTAAAATAAGCCAAGCATTTTTTTTTTAAAACCTGACTTCCAAGGTCCAACCGTAAGTTGAAAAGCAAGCTCTTACAGCACTGTCAGAGAATAACTGTAAAATTCCTTGACCACTATTTAATGCTAGGATTTTTTCCTGATCAATAGAAGTATGAATAGTTTCATTACTTAGCACAGAACATGCTTTGTAGTCTAATGCACAATGTGTTTCTCTTTCAGGTATTATTCCCCTGGATATTCTGAGATGCTTCTGGAACGGGTGGAAAATTACCAACCAGTTTTATAAACTTCAATTTTTATTGGAGCTGTATTTCATGTTTACGCTTTTATGACTGTAATACAAATACAGCTGCTGAAACTCTTGTTAGATTCTGAAATCTACTTCTACTGTTTGAACCACAGAAAGACCTCAATATTTCCAGCAAGCTGTGTTTTGTTCTTTATAAAAATATTGCTAAGTTTTTTTCCTATTTGTTTTTCTCTAACTTTATGACCATACACTGCAACGTGTATCAGTGGAATTTCATGCAAGGGTGTTGATTTATCACAGAAGCTTTTTTAGAATCAGTCATTTCCTTTTCCTTCCACAAGAAAGGTTTGTTATTATCTCATTCAAATTTTATCCTTCTCAGCACTTTATCAATTTTTCCCCCTTTTGTCTTTGCGTACTGTTTAGAGCTTCCCAAGCTTGATGCAGGGGAGGAAAAAGATGTCCCCTCTGCCTTTTCTAACTACAGAACTCATTCTATGCTGAGATTTTTTTCCCACCACTACCTTTTGGAAAGTGATGTGATTTTTGCATCCCCAAACATATTAGTAGCTGCTAAACAAAGAGGTAGTCAGATCTGATGATGATAAAAGGGCTGTATTCTGCATGCTACAATAGTGTCATGGTCCTGGCATGCTAAATAGTACATCTTCTGCAAAACTCCTCCTAACTTAGGCAAGATTTGCTACGGAGGGAAGCAGCAATACATTATTTGGTGAGTGTGTGTCATTGTTCCTATTGGAAAGGATAGAGTGAGCTCAGAATTTCCACAGTTACAAAGGGAGAGAAAGGACCCTGAGAGGTTCTGCCCCATTTGGGTCAGCGGTACCTGGGCCTCTCAGGAAGAGAGGAAAATTGTTTGGCTGCAGGAATGCTGTTAGCAAAGTTTTGAGCACATCCAGAGGAAAGCTGAGGATACTTGAGACCCACTGAATTGAGTGGTAGGACTAAGACTGCTCAGTACTTTCTCTTCAAAAGATGGAGTTGCTGCAGAATTGAGTTGAAACACACTTGGAACTTAGTCTTGAACTTGGAGATCACGTCAGTATGGAGGTTACTGGAGGTATGAGCTCTTTCGTATACAACATCCTGAAAATACTTTTGCCCTCTTATGTAGAGTAAAAACATTTTTACATTCTACTTACTCTGCTGGTGTTCTGTAGTAACAGGGAACAGTGTACAAACCTACAGTATTCACCAAGTAATAGGTAATTGTCATTTACCATTTTTTGTTCTTCTAGCCATTTTTCTCTTCAAGTACGCAGCAGTTTTTTTTAAATTTATTTTTCTTTTATTTTTCTTTCCCAGAGAGTAATATGCAGTGTTTCTGGGATGGGGTGTCAAAATTCTGGCAGCTGCAAGGGAATACAATACTTGAAGACCCCTGCAGGAAAAACTTGTCTACTTTCTTAAATGTATTAGCTGAATGAGTTTATAAAACAGGGATAGCATCTTCTATTACTTGTAAAACAGGAGCAAAGACTTACGCAGTTGGAAATGATTTAGAGTGGGTTTTCCTTGCCAAATTCCAAATTACTGTTTTCTTCTTGTTAGCATATTTTTCGCTGGTTCACAAAGACATTGGTGGGCTATCTTCTCCTAAGGTTTACTTCTACAGAGGGCTGTGCTCCTGGTGTGGGGTACTTGGTGCTCTCAGACTAGTCTGAGGAGAAGCAGAGGCTGCTCAATAGCTGGCTGCATGGAGCATAACTGAGATGGAAACTGTTGGTGTCATGAGTGCTGATATATAAACCACACCAGCTGGGTTCTTGCCTTAGCCTGCACCAGACTGAACAGCTTTGGAACTGACTAACCAGATGCCTTTTCCTTTTTGGTATTTATATTTTGACATTAATAATGTTACAACACTGCTGGTAAAATCATTAGGTATGCTAAGAAGAGTGTTGTAATACTCAATTTTCCTAAATGCATTATGGATATTTAAAAATCAAATCTTAAACATTCTTTTGAAAGAAAATGTCATGCAAGGACTTCCGGAGAGTCTTGAAGGATGTGAAGCCTTTGTTTTCCCTAGCAGGGGAGAAACTCTGTGGAAAGCGGCATGCAGTGCAGCTGGGAGGCCGGGTAGGCATTCAGCTGTGTACCCATAGCTGCATCAGATGTTTGGGAGCACGTGCACAGCACACGATGCTAATGGGTATGTTTCGTGTGGAGAGAGCAAAGAGGCTTCATTTCCCTGACGAATGTGTTACACCATAATGGTTTCACTGGGTTAAATTTCAATGCCGAAACCCTTTGTCCACAGTCTTTCACATTTTTTTTCTGATTCCTGACAAAAGAAATGATTGCAGAAGGCAAACCTTCGAAACAATTGGATTTTGCAGTGCACAGTCTCAATCAGACCTAGCATAAATACCTCTTTATGCCAGTTACGCAATTCTGTCTGAGGCCAGAGGAGCTGTCAGGCCTCTTGCTGCAGGTTTCCCTCCTTGGTGATGCCAGATCCCATTAGGCTGTGGCCGAGCCAAGCCCTCTCCTTTGAGAAGCCTGCTCCTTGGAGAAGCCCTCAGCTCTCCTTTGCTGGCAGGCTGCTTCCCTGCATGGTAGTACACCCTGGAGCTGGAGGCTTTCCAGGCAATACACATCTGCACAAGGCAGATCGAGGCCTTTGCTACAGAAATATCACTAATTTGTGGTTTAGGTTTACTTTACTAGGGCAAGAGTTGCTTTTTTTTTTCTTGGAGTGTTTCACAGGCTCTGATGTACAATGTTTCTGTTCTGTCCTCTTGTTTGTCTTAAGTCATCATCTAAACCTATATTAATGTGTGTAATTGCTACTCTGGCAAGCTTCAAGTGTGTACCACTCGTCTCAATTTCATAGAATAAAATGTAGATTTGCATTTTAATTTGTTGTGTAAATGCTGTTTTCATGCTAGTCTGCGACTGTGATGTTAAAGAAAATGAAGAACAGACTCATTTTGCAGCTGAGCCTGACACCACCTCTGGGCGTTTGTCTCAGCATACCACTCAGCAGTGCCTAAATTTCTCCTTCTGAGCTTAGAGACACACAAAGACTTTAAGTAAGAGTCTCTCTCGCAGAGGTAGCTTATTAAGGCACACAAAGAAAATTAAGCTAGTGCTTTGGCAGAAGTAAATGTAAGCAGAGACAGCCCTTAAATCATTTTGCCAGTTGCTTTGACTGCAGAATGGGGACTTTTGAACCTCAATCTTTAAAGGTCTTCTTTGGGGGCCCAAGCTATGATTTTTGTCTACATTACTACATCTATTATTACATCTACAGATGTAAACTAGGGCCTCAAAAGAACATGTGGATGTGTAAAACTTGACTGTATTTCATTCAGTGGGTGGATTAACTGGCCTACAAAAGCTCCATTCTTTATCTGAATGACTGGAAACCAAGAGGATCTGCAAAGGGGAAATTCAAGGAGTTCAACTGTTATGCACGTAATATGTTCCGCATTTCCAGAGGGATTTACCAAGCCATTGCTTTGTCTCATCTGAAGTGATCAATCTGCTGGAGAGCTGCGTCTTAACAAACAAATGAACAAAATGCTGAAGGAGCTGAATGGAACTGGTGAAAGAACAAGTGAATCTCATTTTATGAAGTAAAGCATAAAGTTACTGTAATTAAGGAAGTGGATGGTGTGTGTGAATATTCTCAGTATTCTTGATTTGGTGTTGTGGGTTGTGAATGAGCTTGGCCAGATGGGAGTTCTAGGCATGGAGGATGCCATGGGGTAGTCCACAGCTTGCAGTGTAAGCTGGAGTTCTCTGATTTCTGGCTGTGTGGAGGTGGCTGACTGTAGTCCCTTACACTGAGAAATCTGATAGTATGCTTGCCTCAGTGTCTTCCTTATTAGCTGCTCAGAGTCCAGTATTTTGGTTACTAGAATTTTAGATCTCAGTATGTGACCAGGGTAGAAAGGAAATATAGAGTAGCACTAGACTGCAAAGCTAGTGCTTCCACTTCTTGCACTGACATAAGGCTGCTTTTATGGTCCTGGATAAGTATTACATCTCCCTGTGCATCGTCTTCAGCTGTGGAGTATAACTGTGTTCATTTGCATAAGTGCTGGAAATACTACATTCACGGAAGAGGTCGGTGCAGCAGGACTTAAATGCCATATTCCTTTCTGAACATGATATTAATTATATTGTTCAAGAACCTTCAGCAATTTACCTAAGATACTTTTGAGATGCTAATTTTTAGAGTTGGAGCTGAACTAAAAAACAGTGGATTCTGTGAGTTTCCTCACCTGACACAAATGGAAGGAATCTCAGAGAAAGAGCAAATTACAATGTCTTTCATGACTGTACTAAAACTATTGATGTCATTTTGTATAATACTGAACTGTTAATATTGATATTACTATGATACATTCTGCAGTCAGCTCTATAATTTAGCTAGTGAAAATACTAATTACGTTATTACTGCTGTACTGTATTTCTTGATACTGCACAAAAGACTGAATTAGAAAATACAAGCAATTCTAAAGCGTATTTTGGTGAGTAGAAAGCCTTTTAAACCAAGAAATTGTGCTGTGTTGGCTTTCGCAAGAAGTTGCTCTTACATAAGTTGATCACTTCTTAGGTGTTCATGTTCCCTCCCGCTCAGAGGTCCGGCCACGAGGTGAGCTGAGTGCTCAGCACTGTGCTGAGAAACATCACATCTGCTGTCTGTAGTAGAAACTGGTTGTGTTTCCTGGGATGCGTCAGCAGGCTGCGGAGAGGAACAGTGTGAATATACTAATGTCATCATCCTAATGGATTTCAAAAGAGACTTTGATGTCTTGCTTTTTCTCCATAAAACTATGCTCGTTCCTGCTAATTCCTACCTCCAAATTGAGTTAAAGGTTAGGTACCTAGTTTAACTTCTTCTGTTCTGTACTTTGCTCCTTTTATCACAAAACCAACTAAAGGTAGGGGAAAATTGTGCGAATATCTTTCTCTAAATCAAAGTTCTTGATTGTTTTTGTGACAAAATAGGTGATAAAACTCCTCCTGACCCTATGACAAGATCTGTGCCGTTTGCTCCCTGTGAAAAGTTTCATCTCCGTAGCTACAGGCTAGTGATGCGTTTTCTCCCTGTTGTCTTGTTTATAATTAGGTCTGATGTCCGCTGTGCATGTTCACCTTTAAATATTAGGTCAGTGTTAAAGCCATTATCAATCTAAAATGTTGGACTATTACCAAGATTCAGCTTTTGTTGCCCCACAGCACTATAATTATATTACCGTCTATTGTTAAAAATTAATAATATGCAGCATAGAGGTCTGATGGAATCATGTTAATGAGAACACTGAAGCTTCATTGACTTGCAATATCATTAGAGCTCCGAGACAGGTTTATAGCCTTGCACAAAGTATATTTGTGTTGGTTTAGACACAGTATTTATTTGGTCACACCCAGCCAAATGTTTCCTTACTAAATTAAAATAAATGCTGGTTAGTTCAATGAGCTACAAAGATATATAGTATAATTTCAGGTTTTCAAGTCACAGAAAATGAGCCCCAGCAATGGAAATCGGTAGAGGGTCAGAAATGATGGATATACTAGAGTGAATATGAACAAAGAGGGAAGGGAGTTTACAGAGTTGAGGGAAGCTGGGTTTTTTTTTATGACTCAAGCAATGTATAAAATTTGGAAAGAACAGCTTCCATTTAAAGTCTGTTCTGATGTTTATGTAACCGCTCCCTGTATGCACGTGCATGCACATTTATAAGCATAGTTAATTGAGTTGTAATTGTTAGGATTTCTGTCTTTGCTTTCAAGAGACTTGCCCCTGTAAAGCATCGTTAGTGGCTGAGGGGAGCAGGTCGCTGGCAGGCCCTGTGCTCACTAGTGCTGGTTTTGTGGGACTGATCCCCATGAAGGCACGGGCAGCACCCACCCGATTTCCACTGCAGGGGGCAGGGTTCAGGGAGACCAGGCTCCTTGCCTACCATCACAGGCAGAGAGGTGAAGCTGAAAGATAATCAGGCTGTCCATCCATACAGCTTGCACTTATAGGGATGAGGGAAGCATGGATTCTGCTGTTCTTCTCTATCCTGTGTCCAGGAGTGTACCACCCTCATCTGTTTGGGTATGGCATGTGGAGGACTTCCTCCTCCTCCTCGGCGTGTCCCAGAGCATTGTGTGAAGGTTCAGAAGAGCTCTGAAGCTGAAAGCTGGTATGAATGCTGTGTTATTACTGTTTGCAATGTGATCAGTGTGTAGCTGACAGTAATTCATTTTTGTGTGGTAGTTCCCTTGTTTAAAGTGGAGAAATTCGCACAAGTTACGGCTATGCTCGACAGCAAGGGTATGAAACCTGGTCTTCACCCTGAAACGTGAGCTCCATTTGGACCTTCTCTCCATATTTATGCATCTCTATATCACACATGATCTATTAGTAACGAAATCTGTTATAACTTTGTCACTGACTTGAATTATCATGAGGTCACGGATCCTTTAGGTCTTACCTTCCTCCTAAGTGTTTTTTAGATCCTGATGTGGTGTTTATGCTGGTGTAGTTGTGCAGTGGGAACGTTTGGTAAACTCTCCGTTTAATTTACAGTGGAAGAATGCTTTAGCAGCTGTTTTATGGCAGTTGAACTACTCTGACTTAAATGACTGTTCTTAAGAGATTAAAAACTAATTGAAAAGGTGAAAAAGTCCAGGACTGTCTTCTCTCTCTCTCTCTCTCTCTCTCTCTCTCTCTCTCTCTCTTTGCATTTCATGTGTTTATTTTTAAAGACATCTTTGAAACTGCTTTATAAATGGTTTGAGTTCCTCTGCATAATTTAGATGGGAGAGAATGCCAGTTAGCTGGGACTTGTTCTCTGACCACCTGAGAAAAATGAGTTTTTCATCCTCTTGAACATCATCTGGAGTTATAATAAAATGTGCTCTCAGCTGGATTCCTTCTGTGTGCCAATAGAGCTACATCATTGCACACACACCTAAAGGAAGGACACAAAACTACAAAAGCAATCTGAAATCTGGATTTTGCCTGCTCCTTGGAGACCACAAGTAATTTTCTGTGATCTTCATGAAAATGATTTGAATTTTGAAGGAGTGATATACCTCTCCCATCCCCCCAGCCTGAGTAGTCCAAAGGACCAAAGCTGGAGATCCTTTTCTACACAGCAGTCACCTGATGGAGTTGGTGTGAAAAATCCTAGCAAACAGTTATTAAAGGAAATGAAAAATCCACAAAACAAAAGAAGCAATTGAGGAAAATTCAATAGTAGGATCACATTAAAAAAAAAACAACACGCTAATTAAACTTCAGTTGAATTTTGAATCCAATCTGTTGCAGATGAATGAAATGTGGTGCTGGTGTGGTTGGATCCTGGGGTGAGAGGCACATGAAGAATCCACACAAGAAGGATGTCAGCTAACTGGTGCTGCAGACAGGCCGCTCTGTTTGTATGGCAGCTGATCCTGCAAACCCCCAGCCAGGAAGAGCTTTTGTTGATGTGAGGGTGCCTGTGTGCTGCAGGGAAGGTTCCCGGGCATATGGCAGTCAGATGAGGGCGGCAGCTCCCGTGATGTGTTCTGAGCTGGTGGAATCGTCAGATGGCAAATCTCGGCAACTTCACACGAGTGCGATGTAATTTGAAGCCATTCTGCAGGGAAACTGTAGACAGCAAGTAAAATTTTGGAGCCTGATATAAATTCCATCCTGTTTAACTACCATCGGTTTTACTGCTGCAGATTAGCAAACCATTGTTTCATGGTATAATTGAAAAACTCCTCATTCGAGGAGCATTTTCCATAGCTCCCCGACACATGGCTCTAAGGCCTTAGCTGTCTTCTGGAGCCGTATTGTTGTGCCCTGGACCATTTGCTTCATTCCCGTTCTCCTGCTAAAGAAATAGTGCTTCCGTCATTTTCTTCTGGATTTCCTTTATCTCATCTGTCTTTTTAAAAAATTCTTCCTATTATTTTATTAGTTAACTTGCTTAACTCAAGTTCACTGATGTGTGTATCTCCTACATGACTTTATCCTTGCAAGGGATGCAGATCTCTCCTTCTGCTCCTTCCTGATGTTTTTTTAGACCTCAAGCGCTCTCAGTTCCTTGCTTTGGAACACATTCTCGCATGCTTCCAGGTTGTGATGCATTTTTATCATTCATCTTGTGTTTTTATTCATTTGCCGAATTGCACTTCAGATTTTCTTTAGCCCTCCTAAATTAACATTCTACGTATTCCTTGTCAGAGTTCACGCTCCTTTGGATTGCCGTTGCTTTTCTAGGGCTAGTAGTCACTGAGTCCTGGCAGCCAGTTGTTGCTGTGACAGTCGGCTAATGCATGCCTTGAAATGAATATACACAACTGCATGTTAAATGCTGACAGTGTAGTGACAAGGACAACCGATTTTTAAAAATGCTTTTAAAAAAGCCAAACCCAAATGTGGAGTTAAAAAAAAAAACAAAAACAATTGAAACACAGCACACCCAAACTGAGGAGCGGGCATGCCTGAGAGGAGACACACAGTGTGATTTAATCAGCTCTCTGTAAAATCTCAAAGTAAATCTCTTCAGTGAAAGGTTTCAGGAGCAGAGGAAGATGTCACAGGCCCCACAAAGACCTGTGCATAGGAAATGTTGCCTGTGGGTGCCTGCACGACTTCTGCTGGTTTGTATCCCAGGACAGGGTTCGTGGAGCAAACATAGCTCCCCTTCTCCAGCAAGGCAGGAATTCATTCATTGCTTCAGATAAACTGTTTTGTCAGACAACTTCATCAGGACCCCTCTCTGTGTGTTTTAATGACTGTTTTGTTTTAAAGCTGTGTGGAGCCAGCTACTGCCTTCATCTTTCTCCTCTCTGCATCTTTCTTCCACCTCTCCATTCCTTTTCCCCATTACCTTCTGAGGCGTGCTGTAAGGTATGTCTGTCGGTGGGTATTACTTTCACCAGCTTTGCTTTGTAGCAGCGTGTCTATAAATGGCAGACAGCATCACTCCTAATTACACGTTGCCCCCAGATGCTCCGCGGGTGATGCTGATGGATGGCTGCGTGGGTGGTGCCGAGGGGGGCTGGGACGCAGCTCTAAGTGGTAGCAGAGGTCTCTCTTTGGACTGGCCTCGGCAGCCCTTCCCTGTAACAGGAGCCTGGGAGCCTCCGAGCTCTTGCACCTGGGCATTGGCAAAGCGGGCACAAAGCTGGAAAGGCTTTGAGATACAACCCAAACAGAAAGGGAAGAGGAGCAGCTGGGAGAGGCAGAGAATTTACTTTTTACCCATCGGTGTGGAAATGACACAGCACGCGGGGCTAAGGAGCTGCCGCAGACTGCGCAAGCTGTTAAAACTCTTTGCTCTCTTGATTCCAATTCCCTCATGGCCCTTGCTTTCGAGGGTCTGCCCTGCCAGCTGCATGGGCTTGACTTCATTTCATTAATGATATTTCTGACAGTGACCTTCTGCATGGATTGAGATATCCCTGTCACAGAAGAGGTCACCATCTTTGGAGGATGACCTTTGGGCTTTGGAACTGACTCTGTTCTGTCCTGCCTCCAGTTTTCTAAGAGTCTTTCCTCCCATCCCATGGCAAGTTTTGTTCCTGGGTAATTTTTTGGTGTGGAACCTTGTCAGAACTGTTTTCAAAACTGGCTTGTGCTGCACATGCTGGATCCTCTCTCTGTGCCCTTATCAACGTGCACCCAGAGCTCCCATGGGTCAGCAGGGCAGGATTTCTCTTCACAGAAGCTGTGCTGTCTTCTCCAACAGACCACGTATATCTCTGTCTTTAGTGACTTTATAGACTCTACTGCCTTTAACAAGGATGGACGGCATGGTCTCTTGCTCTCAGGGTCCCTTCTACTGTCCTTTCTGTGGATGGAGGTCTGAGGGCAGCTTGCCAGGCCCTGTCAGCTTGGCTGCTTGCAGTGATGCTGGGCTGCATTGCTCATCCTGCAGCCTCAGGGCTGAGGAGTGAGGATGAACTGCACTCAGGGACCAAGTGGGGCTGCACTCAGGTCTGGAAGCCACCATCAGGAGAAATGCTGGCAACTTGTGATTTTTGCTTCAGAATGCATTTGCTTAGTTTCTGAAGGGGCTACTGAGGCACCAGTTGTTCTCTTGCACTTCTTTCCATAGGGACGAGGTATTCTGCACAGCTTCTCATACAGCACTCTGCAGAGTGCTGAGACTATGCATAGAGGTATGGTGATAACGTCATTTCTGTCATAGTTTTCATGTGTTGTATTTCTCTATTTGTATGCTACTGGTATTTGATGAGGATATTTCCTGCAGTGTGGGGGAATGTCTGCATTGACAGCGTATTGGAGTAAAGCGGGAGAGAGTGAAACTCTACACTGGAATCCTATGGATTGGGATTTAGAAGAAGCAATGAGCACAAAACTGAAGAACTGTGGGCCCTATGGGTTAAACATAACAATGAAAAGGTTTTGGCCATTAAACACAAGTGTTTCTTATGTGACAGCCGATGGGTGACAAATGCTGCTGAGGACACGTGAGGACCCGGTGGGGCCAGGAGGCAGCTGAGCCTCCCATGATGCCTGCTCACGGGCAGCACGGTTCTCCAGGTGATGTTCTTTACTTGTCACCAAAATGGTCAGAAAATAAAAACATAAAATAAAAACTAACAGTGAACAGTAAATAAAAATGCAGGAGGCAGCAGTGAAAGATTGGGCTGGAGGTGGCTGCGGGGGCAGCTTTGTTCCACGAAGGGAAGGTCCTGCAGCATGATGAGAATGCTTGGCTGGGGCAGTCTGTCCTATGTGCCATCGTTATGAGCATGGACAGATGATGATGATCTCTCCATTCTGTTTCTGTTTTTTCTCAGTCTCCCGAGATGCTCATCCAGCTGTTTTCACCACAAAATTTATTCAGCTAACCTGCTCCTTTTCCTTTCTCATTTTCTTGCAGTGCTTCTTACCTTCCTCAGGCTGTTGCTATCCTCTCTCCGCTCCCCCCTGCTCTCAGCCTTCGCTGCTCATGGGGAAGTTGACTGCTTCCCAGTGCTTGATGGTGCCTTGCCGCCTTCCTCCTGCCCCGATTTTCAGCTCACCTGACTGCGTAACAGGGACCCTGCGCTGTGCCAGGCCATGGAGGGGCAGGGGCTGTTTCTGAGCAGGATGCTTCTCGCAGACCCTTCTCTCCTCCAGTGTTTCCCTCTCTGCACCCATCCCTTGGGTTCTGAGCCCAGGTTTGTTTTACAGCTGCAGCAGCAGTGCATCTACAACCAGGCAGCCAGTTCAGCTCCTGCTGTAGGAGCTTGAAGACGGCAGGTTCCACAGAACTGCAGTTTGGGGAAGACGATCTAGGGGCTGGTTCCTCTCAAGAGTTGTCAGAGAAAAGATGTCTCAAGTCAGGAAAGGTACTCTGCTTTTTATTTTCCAAATGACAGCTGGGATACGAAGCAGTCATAGCCTGTTACATAGCTGGGTGTCCCTTTGGCTTGCTGGAGCTTGTGCCTAGGGAGGAATGCTCAAGGTGAGATCTGTATGCAAGAGTTTGGTAGAATTAGAACCAGGCTGGAGCTGGGTGGTGAGGCGTTTTGTGATGTGCAGTGCCTTAAAATGATGGCAGCAGTCCCCTGCTGGCCGGGCTGCCCGCACCTGCTCCCTGCAGGACACACACTGCGGTGGGGCACTGATGCCTGGGTGTGACCTCACTTGTTACAGTGGCCAAAGATCTTTGTGGGAAGAGTGCATGATGGAAGACTATGGGACAATAAGATAAAGAGTGGCCAGGTGAGAGATTTTGTTGTTAAGGAGGTATGAAGTATTTCTAAAATACACAACCCTCTGACAGGCCCGGCCACGCCTGAAGGGGCTCGCGAAGGCACCGGGGCTGGAGCGCTTGGTCCGAAGGGCGGCTAGGCGGGAGGCAAATCCCCAAAGCTGCCCAAGGTTTGTGGCTGAAATAAATACATAATGACCAGGAATGCCAGCTTCTTTATTCAGCTGCATTGCTGCAAAAGAAGGCTCTTCTAGCTGAATTGCTGTGCCGTGTGCAAGAGGTCTCAAACTGTAAATTTGGAATTTGTTGTCTGTCTGTTTTGCAGGGCCGCCTTCCACCGTCATGGTAGTTTGTAAAACGCAGATCACATGTGGAAGAAAAAGGTGGGGAAAGGGTTGTGCTTGTGCTTTCCTTGCTTCCAGCACTCCCTTCTATGAAATGTGTGCAGTCATACGTCTTTCTCCTATGGTATAGCTGCTATAATGTGCTTTGTGCCTTTAAATGTGCGGAGCACTATGTCTGCCTGGCAGGACCATGAGAATTCAAGATGGGAGAGGCAGGCTTTGTTTTCTGTCTCATGGAGATTTTGCATTTGTTCTCTCCCCGTTATGCTGGCTTGCAGAGCGGGTTAGTAAACACTCCCATCCTGTTTGCCAGTTTCTTTATATTTTCTGTACACAGGGAGCAAAATGCACATTTTCCCTCTACACAGGAAAATGAAAGGGAAGGAAGATGTACAGAATCTGTCAGGGAAGCAGTGTCTCCTGCTGCAAAGTCTTCCTGCAGCAGACAGGCAGCCTGTGCTCTCTCATTTGAAACCGCAAAGCACATAAAATAAACTAGCAGACACGCATTCTTGGATGCCTGATGACTGTACCTGTTCTTACCCCTGTTGTCAATTCATTTTCAGGTTGTTTCATTTTCCTGCTCAGCTCATCCCTATTCTAAGGTATAAGACAATCCCCGTGGAGGTCATTCTTTGATCATGGTGAGTGCCTAGTTAAACTGAGCAGTGGTCAGGCTCTGTACCTCGCTGCGATGCCATCCGGTGTCCCTGGGGCCAGGTCTGGGACTCCTCCAAGGACCACGAGTTTCCAAGCAGTGTGGTGACTCGGGGCCGGGAGGAGGTATTTGTACAGTCTAAGTGTGTGGAGCCACATTAGCATTAGAGCTTGTTTGCATGGTCAGAGGCTTACCCGCGCTGTCAGCCCCGATGAATTCATGAGGATGTTATGACAATTTGCGGGGAGGCCTCCGGGCTTTCAGAGGAGATGTGGATTAACTGTGGTCAGAGCTGTGCTCTTTTTCCCCCAATGCCTGTGACCTCCTTGGGAAAAAAAACAACACAGAAGTTATGTCACAAGAGCGTTCTCCATTCATTAAATAAAGACGCAGCTGTCGTGTGTGGATGCGTGTGTACATGTGCACAGTCTAGCAGCGGCTGCCCCAACATCCTCCCTCAGGAATCCTGTTGCGGGAGGGCGGCTATAAATAACTCGGGCCGCTACAGTGTGTGGCCGGGACGAGCTGCCAGCACCGTGCCTCGGCACAAGGCCCAGCGGGAGCCTTCCCTGGCGGTGCTCCCTGCAGGCGCTGGGTGCCATGGGCAGCCCACCCTGCCCAGCTCTGCTGGCTCCAGGTCAGCACTGGGAGATACGCTGAGGATAAAAAAAGTGCTTGGGCACTAGGCAGTATTTCTCCAGTACCGCAGTCACAATCCAAGCAAGCACTGCAGTGATGCTCAGGGTGTTTCTCCTGGAGAAATGTGCATTCTTCTTGGATCTTTGCTGGTCTAAGTTGAATGTTCTGCTATTGGTATGTCTTCACTGGCAAATGAAAGAAAACTGTTCCTCACATTAATGTTCTGAAGTCAGCTTGCTGCCCTGAGAGTCCCCGTAACTCCTCTGCCTGCTGACAGGAAAGCTGCCGGTGCGGTGCCAGGCAGGCTGCAGCCCGACCTGCTGCTGCTATTCCTCAAACCAGAGCTATACATATATATATATTTTTTCAATTGCATAGGAGATTCTTTTTCTTATTTTAAAAGCTATGTTAAAAATAATGATTAGGAAGCTGTCGTCACTTTTTTTCCCAGAGACGATGTAGATGTGATTTGCCCTTTAGCACTTAGAATAGCTATCAGTGAATTCAAATGTTTCTTGAGAAAAGGATTCCTTTGTTACTGAGGCTCAGTCTGCTGTTCCCCTCAGAGCCTGTTCTACCTGTGTAATTTGAAAATATTCAGAAAAAAACCCTACCTTTTTGTTTATGCAAATCTGTTTTACCCTTTTATTCTGCTAAATCTCAGTCTCCAAGATGGCTTTTTCTACCATTATGAATTCCTACAAATAATTGGAAAAGGGTTTTATCTTCAGAATACCACTCTAACTTTCCGAGAACCTATCTGCACATACGCACCATGTTCCTCTAACTAGCTAGCTGCACTGAAGGCAGTACAATTGCTACACGTGCATGTGTGCTGTGTGCTTTTCTTACACATATCTCTTGCTTAAAATGGAGATGGTATCACATATGCTAACACATCAAACATTTATATGAGTAGAACTGCGTATGCGGTAAATGTTTTACCAGAATAGCTACCTTGGTAAAATAAAATTATAGCCCTGCCTAATTATAATGAAATAAAAACAGGCAGTAGACCAAGACACAGTGGTTAATTCTTTATTACAGTGTGTTTCCAGCTGCAACAGAGTATAAATATCACCTTTTCCCGTGTGGGTTATTTTAATTTTTTTCCATAATGTCAAGGATTTATTATTTCTAAATGCAATCATGACATCAGTTGCAATGGGAACATTTTTATCTTTGCCCCGTGTTCTGTATAGACAAACCTCTGTAAGGCAAACAGCAAGCTTTCAAAAACGAGCTTATCTCTGTGGTTAGACGAGGTGTGGCCGCTCATGGGGCCTCCTGCCCCACGCAGATGCTGCTTTTCCAGCCCCTCACAGTGGTCCTCAGTCTGTAATGTGAGGAAAGTTTTATAGCTCTATATTTACACATTTTTAGTGCCGTTGTATACTTTGTTTTCAATGGAGACATTATATTTAGAAGTTGCTCAAAATGTGGAGCATGTGTTAAATTTCTTTTGCGTAATCTGTCAAGACTAATTTGATTCGAGACCGGTGCCTTTTTTCCCCCCATCTGTTTGGAAAAGTGCAGTTGTAGAGACATCAGTCATGTAACACTTTCTGCAGAACAGCTTTACTGACAGTTGGGAGTTGTCAGTAACCATGTGCACTTCAAGCTCCCAGTCTGGCTGCGGAGAGAAAAACCCTCTGACACACAATTTCCAGAGAGCAGCAGAACAGGGGGCCGGCAGCACCCGGGCCATCTTCAGAGTGACCTCCTGCCTCACGGCCAGAGTAACTCGTGCCTTGGGCCTTAGAGCTGCAGAAACGCCAGTGCCTGGGACTAACATACACTGCACTTAACAATGTTTGCTCACCAGTAATTTATTTCTCTAGTTAACCACTGTTATGTACGTAACTGTGTCTTGTTTGCTGTTTAAACTGATCTAGCTTCAGCTCCCAGTCTCTGTGAAAGCTTTAAGAGGTGCTGGATCTCTGCTCCTCACCACCTACAGAGAGACCAAGACCTGGGCCAAGTGTAGTAAGATGCCCCAGACAGCAAAACAGACCCATGAAGAGAAAACCACGATCCTGGGGCCAATGTCTGCTGCTCTGTTTTGAGGGCTCCTTCAGCACTGTGGCAGAGCCAGAGGCAGGGGCTGGCAGGGCTCAGCATGGGTTCAAAGGGCTCTCTGGTGCTGTCTGTGTGCAGGAGCTGGAGGAAGAGACACTGAAGTGCCTGTGGAAGCTGGCTGGCAGCCGGTCCCTAGTGGGGTTCTGCCAGGCTCTGCATTAGGGTCAGTTCTCTTTGATGTTTTCATTAATGACTTGGGTGCAAGACTTGAAGGTATACTAAGTCAATTTGCAGATGATGTTAAACCAAGAGGAGCTGTTGACTCCCTTGAGCGTAGAGAGGCCTTGCAGAGAGACCCTGACAAACTGGAGGGCTGAGCAGTCATCAGCCACGTGAGGTTTAACAAGAGCAAATGTTGAATTCTGACCCAGGGTTGGGGCAACCCTGGGTACATGTACAGATTGGAGGATGAGAGGACGGAGAGTAGTCCCACAGAAAGTGATCTAGGGGTTCAGGCTGACAGCAAGGTGAATGTGAGCCAGCAGCGTGCCCTGGCAGCCAAAGGGCCAGCCGTGCCCTGAGGTGCACCAGGCCCAGCACTGCCACCAGGCAAGGGAGGCGTTGTCTGCTCTGTTCTGTGCAGCCTCGCCTCCAGCACTGGGTGCAGTTTGTGTGCCACAATATAAGAATATAAAGCTATTAGAGAGCATCCAAAGGAGGGCTATGAAAGTGGTGAAGAGTCTGGAGGGCAAGATGCGCGAGGAGTAGCTGAGATCCCTGGATCTGCTCAGCCCAAAGCAGAGGAGCTGAGGGGAGGCCTCATGGTGGCTGCAGCTCCTCACAGGGAGCGGAGGGGCAGCACTGAGCTCTGCTCTCTGGGGACAGCGACAGGGCCCCAGGGAACGGCATGGAGCTGTGTCAGGGGAGGGGCAGGTGGGGGTAAGGGAATAGCTCTGCACCAGAGGGCCGTGGGCGTGGAACAGGCTGCCCAGGGCAGAGGGCATGGCCCCGAGTGCCGGAGTTCAAGGAGAGTTTGGACACCACTCTCATACATTGGGTTTGGGTTTTGAGTGGTCCTGTGCGGAGCCAGGACTTGATCCTTGTGGATCCCTTCCGACTTGGGATATTCTATGATTCTCCTGAAAAAAAAAAACAACCCAGCCAACAACTACAAAACAGCAAACTTCAGTCTTTCCCCTAAGCCACTGAGAAATTTGGAATTGTCTTTCTTTGAAACAGTGAAGGAACCACCATTGTGTTAACCTTTGGAAAGATAACATGCTGAAATGTTTCACACTCTCACAATAAGACTTTTCCTGTCCTCAAAGAATCTTTTTCTCTTCATTCACATTCTGGGCCAAAGGAGACTGAAGTCAGAAGTGATGTGGCTACCATGTCCTACTTGGCTCTTCCTTATAGCTGTGGAGGTGTGTGCTGATCTTTATATATTACCTCCTTTTGTGATAGCAATATGTTCTGGGAATTCAAATTCATTTACTGTGCTCTCCAAGTCTTTTTCCTCTAGATGGCTCTGTGAGAGTACAGGGTTGGACCGAATGGCATCCAGAGGTGCTTTCCAACATCAACCATTCTGTTCCGTTACCGTTTCCGTTATACCCCAGTCTCTGCTGATCAAGATGGCATCTCTTCTGCTGTAAGCATTTTAAAATGTCTGAGCTTGCTTTTGGCTGTGTTGGAAAGCTTATGGTTTCACTACACCCATACAAATGATCACGTTGACCCTTTGGGTGCATAGTCTTTCCTTCTGGTTATTTACTCTACCCCTGATCTCTGAGATTTTTTTAAAATGTTGCACAGGAATTGCTGTATAGTTTTTTCCAGTGCAGTGCAAAAATATGAACTAGCGCATATACAGATACATTTTCCCTGCAAATTGGAAGGTAATCTTCTTAATCACATTTATAATCATTATATTGTTATAATTTCATACAATTATTATTTCAATTATTTAAATCAAGGGCCCTCTGAAGTTCATATAGTTCAACACCCTGCTTGAAGGGGGCTATCACCAGCAGTGGAGGAGGTCAGCCATGGGCCAGCTAAATCCTGAAACATCTCTAGAAGTTCCATAGCCCCTCTGGGCGACTGTTTTACTACCTTCCTGGTGACTGCACTTCCTTCCTAGTCCCATAAAGAAGATGAACTTGTCTCCTGTCTGCATAGTCACCCTACAAAGTACTGTGGGCAGCTGTTCTGGCAGCCTGTAGCCTCCCCTTGATGAGACAAAACAAGCACAGCTCTCTCAGCCTCTCTCATGTTTCTCCACATCTCTGAGCATCTCAGTAACTTTCCATTACTTTTTACAGTTTAATCACACTCCCGAGGGCAGCAGGACTAAAAAAAATGGGTGCAAAGCTGAATAGATGGAGATAATTTCCTTCTGTCTTCTGTCCCCTGCCCTGATGTAGGCCAATAGGTTGCTGCTCAGCTCAGATGAGATCATGCTCAGCTTCATGTCCTCTGGAATCCCCATCACCTTTTCACTGGGATGAATCTTCAGCGAGGTGATTCCCAGCCTATAAAGGACGCAGATGTTATTCTGCCTGATGTGAAAAGTTTGCATGTTTCCTTGTTGAACCTCGAATTTTTCAAGGATCCTCTACACTGAATCTTTGCCCTTTGTCCTGTCAGTCCAAATAGTTTAGTGTCATCAGCATATATGATTGTGTCACCATCGAAGTTGTTGATGAAGTTATTGAATGATGTGGATCTCAGTACTGGCCCCGTGGGTGCTCTTTTGGTTAGTGGTGACCTACCTTATATTGGGCCATTGATCATTGCCCTTTGAACCCAGTGTTTCTTCCAGGTTTCAGATGATTTTCCAGTCTGTCGTTGCAGCCCACACACTCTGAGCTTTCAAGTGACGGTGTTGTGCAAGATAGCGTCAAAACCCTACTAATGTCAAGGGCAGATTACATGCAAAACTTTCATCTTCACACATTCAGTCATTTCCTCTTAGAAAGCAGGTGGGATGGCTGGGTCCAATTTGCTGTCTGCAAATCCATACTGACTGTTCCCACGTATCTCTGTGTCCTTTATGGCCTTAGAAGGGAATTCCAAGAGGGAAACACTCCATGATCTTCTAGTGACTGAGATGATGTTTATCAGCAGACAGTTCCCCAGTTTCTTTTCCCATGTTTTTTAAAGATAGGTGAAGTGTTAGATCTTTTCAGCTATCAGGGACTTTCCCAGTCACCAAAGTTGTCACAGACAGTAGACAGCAATCACACAACCACCCTGACCAGCTCTTTCAGGAAATGGGTGTCTTCCCTTGTGTCCAGCTCTGGTATGCTCCTTTTCTGCATTTTGTTTCATCGGGAAGATGCTTATGTAGCCGATCAGGTCTTCTGCCAAAATTCCATCTTCCTACATAACAGGGTTGTTTTTTTGCTGAGCTCTCAGTAAGTGCTCTTTAAAAATTGTTCAAATCTTCTGGGCACGTTTCCAATTCGTGGTTGCATCCCAGGGGATTGTATTTAGCAATGCTCTGAGTAAACCGAGCTTTCTTTCTGTGAAGTCCAGAGCCTATGATTCTACTGCTAACTTCCCCAGCCTCTTTCTAGATCCTGAATTCAGTTGTGGTCTCATAAGAGAAGCCCAGGCTGACACTGTGACTATATTTGCCACCAGCGAGCAGTGAGCATAACCCCTGGCAGACCTCCCCTGCATTCACAGCAAGAAATGATCACAAGTGCAGTGTAAGAAGCTCCTGGCTTGCCTGCTTAGCGTTGTGTTGTCCTTTCAGCACATGCCTGGATGGTTGAAACCCTCCATTAGGATCAGGGCTTATAAGGAGACTTCTGCCACTTGTCTCTAGAAAGCCCTGTGCATGGGAACCTCCTGGGTGGGTGCTCTGTGAGCGGCTGCCCTATCTCCGTTGGGATTCTCCTCTCTGCCCTACACTCAGGGATCCTGCTCTCAGCTTTCTTGCTGGAGCTTTGTCCTACTGGGGAACTCCTTAACAGCAAGCACAATTCATTGCTCACGTTCGATTCACCATGACTCACTAATCTTGACTCATTCTGAATCTCTTGATTCACATCATTCTTCTTTTCCTAATCAAAGTGCTACCAATCTCTAACCTTATAGTCAAATGCAGTTGAATCTCAGAAATCTAATTCCCCTCTATATTATCCGGCCTTGGTATAGAACTAACTGTGATAACAACATACATTTCTTTGTCCTCCAGCTCTTTGAACCTGAACTCACAGAATGTAGCACTCTCCAAGTCCAGACCCTCATGCATGATGACATTCAAAGACAGCCATATTGTCCACAGGCAGCTGCACTTCCACCCCAGCACACAGAGTCTATAAAGGTGGGAGGTATCAGAGGGAGATGAGAGCAAAACTTTGCACTAATGAAAGTACCACACCAACATTGATACCAGGCTGATCAGGCAGAATTTTGTTCTTTATTGGTTAATCCCCCAAAGCCCCAAACAATCGTGCACAGAATAGACTCTTTGGAATGAGAGTCACATATTAACTCGATGTTTATATTTTGCTTCAACTCCAGTTGAGTGGGTTTTTTTTCCCTCCCTCTCCCACTCATTTGTTTGACCAGGACAGTATATAAAAGAAGAACAGAAGCGAAGGTCGTAATTCTTTGTTTCAAATCAAAAATCCCGATGCAGAACTTAGGCTGTTCCCGCTGCCAGAAGGTAGAGCAGCCTGTCTGAACGGTGACTCATGGCCCTGTGCCACATCGCAAATAATGCTCGTATTAATCTCTCCTTGCTTTGTTCTGGCCCCCCTCCTCCCGGTGTCTGATTTCATGGTGCGGCATAGCCAAAGGTCAGATAAACTACACCACGGCCAGAGTTGCTACTGAAGGAAGAAATCGGAAATGCCTCTCCCAGAATTTTCAGGAGCAGGAATGGAGTGAAAAATCATTTCTTTTACTATCAACCTGCCTGATTTTTCATCTCCGATTACTGTTTTGGTACGTAAAGCTGCGATACAGACAAGGGGAAGTGGCCAAGCCCAGCTCTGCTAGGAACGTTTCTAGGTCTGCCTGGCTCGGTACATTTTTTCTGCAAAATGTTCTTTCTTTAGGCGTTTGATCATTTGCAACAAATGACAGTCCCAAGCTAAAAAAGATGCCGAGCTTTGCCTCTGTGCTGATGTTACTGACTGATTCATTAATTACCCACTTTTCCCCAGGTTTGATTCAACGTGCTGTTCACAAAAAGATAACTAGTCACAAATTAGTCAAGCTGAAGTTCCATGTGCTTTGCTACGGGGCAAATGTTTTAGCTACCAGTTTCAGATGACTGATTGCTCCTGTGAAACTCGCAAGTGCTTCTTGCATGTTGTTTCTTTTCCTCCATGGCTACCAAAAGTGTTTTTATTCAAATGAGAAGGAGCACATACGCACCAGGCTGGAGCACTTTGCCAGCAGTTAGTGTGAATGGCTCAAATGTGAGCGCTTACTGTAAAGGTTGCATGGTTTTCCTTGCTTTCCTTTGAACCTGGCGGGCCTGTGGCTTCTGATGACAGCTGTCTCTGTGCTACAGGCGCTGGGTAGTGCTGACACATAGAGGACTTATCTGGAAAAAGGGAGAGGAGCAGAAGACAAAAATCACTTTCTGTAAGCAGGCTTGTCTTTTCTGTCAAACGGCAGGAACCTGTCAAAGTTCCTTCCCAGAGAAACTCCCTGGGACATATTTGAGTAACTTCAGGGGCAAGAGAAGCTGCCTGCGGTTAGCAAGATGCTGAAAGCAGTAGATTCATCCTGCAAAAGCTTCACAAAGCCATGGGTAGGCATTTTAGCTGCAGCTTCATGTTATGACCTTCAAACCCACATGTGAACAAGCCGGCAGCATGCGGGGCTTTGTCTTGCAGGAGGGCTCTCGCTGCCCGTGTAGATGTCGGGCTGCTGGTGGCCGAACCGGGCGGCATTTTGTTCCAAGCGATGGAACAAAGCACACAGAAGAGGAGGAAAGGATCTAAGCAGTCTGTGTTCAGCTTGGCCTGTGTGACAGCCAGTGCCAGACAAGGCTCTGCAATGAGCAGATCTGAGGCTTGTCCATCTGCTGACCACTCTCAAGGGCTCACTGTCCCCGAGCTCACCGCCTGTTGTCCCACAGCCAGCAGCTGCCCCAGCCGAGGCTCTGTGAGACCCCTGCCCCAGTGCTCACCCTGGGCAGTCTCCTATTAACTCTGGATGGTGGAAAAATGGTGTGGGAGCCCTGCTCTGTTCAGTTAGCTTACCTGGGGGGATTACTTTGTGGACAGAGGTTATTACCACTCTGCTTTTGTTCTTTGTCATTGATTCTGCCTTATTTTTATGTGCATTAACTGTTAATAATAACGAGATGCGTTAAGCTTTGGCAACCAGCTGAGAACTGCAAATCCAAGGAAAATGCAGCCATGGCCACACAGGCAGCCCCAGTGAACCAAGTCCCCAGCCGGCTCCGGCAGGAGAAGCACAGAGGGCAGGCAGGTGCCAGCTCCTTTCAGGCCCAGGCATCTCCCAGCGCTGCCCCATGGGGCTTCCCAGCTCCTCACATTGCCCAGGGAGGCCGTGTCCTGCGCAGTGTGGAGGGAGTGGGAGAGGTGGAAGCAAAGCCAGCCTTGCCTGTGGATGCTGCTGCGGAGGGAGGCACCGGCATGGGCATGTGGATGGGCAGGCAGAGGTGATTAATGGTGATATGTGTTATTTTAATTGAGTCATGTTTGGCTTCTCGCTTTTGTCAGCACTCTATTTTTTGCTGTTGTGGTGGTGTGAATTTGGAATTAATGTAAAGTATAACAAGAGTCCCTCAGCTGGCAAACACAGACGAGACTGAAAATTAAAATGCTATGTAAATCTCACAAGATTAGGGCATAAACTGCAGCAGGCGGTGGGATGGCTGAAGCTTGAAGATGCTGGAAAGCCTCTCTCTACATTAGTCCTGATAATATAAAATCAATTTTCATTGAATACATTTTTCTCAAATAACCATTCACCCCGTGTGATTTGATGTTACTAATGAATGCAGGAATTGGATCTTAATATGTTTCATGGAAATATTCTGTGGAGGTCTTATTAGTTCTAAAAATACTTTGTGGAATCGCCGTACTTTGTCATTAAAATTGCCAGGTTCTGTGACACAGATATGCCGGAATTGTAATTAAAATGCTGCGGCACCAGCATCATCATTCTGTGTTGAAATCCCGGGTCCTTTCCAAGGACTTTTGAACCACTGTTCAGGAGATCCTCCCACTGTAGCCCTATAGTGTTTATCGGAGTAAGAGGACTCAAGTAGTCCTCTGTACTGCAAAATGGCGATGGTGCCCTGGGAGGTGTCTGCCAGGGCCTCACAGGGCACTGAGCTCTTGCATGGCCCTCTGCCTTGGGGTACCTCATACTGTCCTGGTGCCCATGGAGAACAGGCCACCACTGCCGGCCGCTGCGCTGGGATGGGGAGTGCGTGGGGGCCATGAGCTGCAGATGAACAGCAGGTCCCAGAGCTGGGTGGCTGCTGGGGAAGGCCACAGCCCTGCAGTCCCCAGGGAAAGTGGGAGGCAGCCCACGGACACGAAGGCACGCAGTGGTGAGAAATCCCACTGGGCCTGGTGATGAGAGGCACCGCCAATGCTGCAGCACGCCTGCTGCGCTCGATCCCCGTGACGGCCGAGATGGCTGCTGAGATTAAAGCGTTCTGGCAGGGTGGCCGGATCGCAGGGGAGTTCAGTGCAACCATACAGAGCCCTCTGCTTGTAGGTCACCGGCTTAAACCTGCCTCCAGTTCTGAGGAGGTGGAAGTCCCCGCTCTTTGACAGTTGCTTGGAGCTCCATCTGCAGCACTGTTGGGGAAAATAACATTTGATGCATGCCGCAAACTCTTCTGCTGGAGACGGTTCGGTGTCGGCAGCGTCCGGCCGTGCTGCGGGGTGGAAGCAGGGCCTGCTGTGCTGTAGGGCGATTGCGGCCTGCCCGAGGGGCACGACCCCTGCAGTGCCCAGGCCTCGGCATGCCCGGGGCTGCCCCACTCCTGCCTAGTGAGCTGGGTGATCACCCTGCCCACGGGACCCTGCCATGCTGCAGCGGGGGCTGGAGCTGCCACATGGAGCCATGGAACAGGGCCGCGTGTGGCTCGGCTTCCCGTCAGTTCTTTTTTTCTACTTTCTATCCGTGAACAGCAAAGTGAGCTGAGCACCTGGAAGACAAAGATCTCATGGGATCTCAATAGAACATTATTTATGTAAAGCTCGCTGCTGTCTTTAAATGTGTTGTTAGGTGTATAGGCCCAGATGAAGGTTAAGATCCTGAAATGAAGACTGTCGGAGGAAAAGTGGGGAGATGATTTACAACAGCAGTGTTAATATTTTCCAAATCCTTTTCAGCCATAGTTACAGCTCCCATTTATTCTGTCACTGATTAATTTGATCAAACATTGTGAACAAATAATTTGTATTAAAAATCATGCAAGTTCCACCCTTCATGTAGTTCACTCCGGGCAGGTATTTATTGGATAATATAGTCTCAGACTAGTGAATGTTGACATTTAATTAATATGGAAGCTTAGCACTGTGAATATGAAGAATAGAAAAGGGCCCAAGAAAATCCTGTGATAATGAAAGGAGATGACAACTAGGTTCTGCCAGTCAGACAGTTCTGTTGACATTGAAGGGTCAAATGTAGATATCTGGTGGAGGGCTGCAAATAACACACTGCGGGTCAGGGTTTGCATGTACAAATAGCTTCGTGTGATGCCTGACTTATACCTGCTTGAGTTGTTTGCACTTATGTTGGCAGTGCTGTGCTGGATATTTTTGTTGTGCCTGTACAAGGGAGATGTTACCAAAATAGGGAGGTGGTATAACGTAACGAGACAACGCTGTGGTCATGAATGTGTGCCACACAGCTATGGAATTGCTTTCCAGAAACTATCCTGATAAGAAAGCAAAATTAGGTGAGTAAAAAAGCATCTGTATGAGGGGATTAGCTATCATGACCTACATACCTATGCCAGCAGAACTCTGTAGTAGCTCAGAAGCACTGTGTGCTGTCTAAAGTGTGACGGGTGGCATCCACCCCCACAAAAAGCCAACAAACACAACGAACTTGATTGCAATAAAAGGAAAGCATTTCATCATAGAAATCTTCAGGAACTGTTTCTCTTGTCATTCATAAATCACAAGCATGAGGATGTCTGAATTTTCCATTCCATTAACCCTGCAGTTCTTGAGTTTAGATGAAAACAGTTTTGGAGAAAGGAAACAGAACGAGCTATTCTGTGCTACATGGTGATGATGCAGTGAGATGTGCTAAATTGCCTAGCCATGTTGTTGGGCATAAACCTGCCACTAGGTTCTATTCATTCTGTGGCTTACCTTAAAACAAGAATTGTATTCAGGATGCAGTTTATGGTGTGTCCAGGAAGGATGCTATTCTTTCCTTAGATTACTGGGCTTTATACTGGGCTTTATTACTTTATACTGGGCTTTATAACTGCACCCCTGTACTTTCATCTATTCCATGCTGAAATTTGGCAGAAAAAAAAAGAATATAAAAGAACAAAATAATAAAAAAAGATAAGTCTGTCTTCTCTGTGTCACACTGAGACTGGACAGAGAAGTTTCTACTGAGTGGAAACAGATATTCCATTAAAAGTCCGCTGCTGCTGTGTAATTTAAATGCTTTTTCAACACTGCAAACTACCTCAAGCCAAACAGCTGGTGTTGACTAAGAACAGTGTTTCAGACTGTTACATGCTGTGATTATTACTTCCCAAACAAGAGTTTATACTTCATTTTCAGTGAAGATTAAATTAATTAGGGTGGCAATGTGAGATGGGAATAAGGAGGTGAGTGAAATTAACAGTTTTCACCTACTCTGAGGTTTGTTTAATTAACTATTTCCATTTGGAAGTGTTCTTCTGGGACTCTTTTTCAGCAGTCATACTTCTTTTCGAGCAAATATTAGACTTTGCAGGTCACACACAAAATCCAAAAGCTCATCAGGAAGTTACTTCTGTTTTGATTATATGTGACATACTAAAAGAAAAAAAAATCACATCAAACAGACTTAGCAACAATGTCTTTTCATGGCATGTACTGAAAAGCAGTAGTAAATAAATAAGAAGAATGGGAATTTATGAAGAAATTGTATTCTGCTTCTTTATTACATTTGAGGAAATTCTTTTCTCATGTTGCAGGGAAATTGTCACACTACCGGGCTATTGATTCCTCTTTTCCTGATTAAAATACAGTGAACATTATCCTAAGCCATCAATATTGTTTGGAATGCTTCTTCTGCAGACCAGGGATTATTCCCCCATCATCAATAATACAATGTAATGTTTAAAAGCTTAGCTCTGCATTCACAATGCACTGTTCAGATAAAAAATCTTCACTATTCTTACAGTAGACTCAGTATTCCATAAATCATTTAAAAATGGTATAAAAATGAAAAAGATCTTCTTTAGAGACCAACCTCTCAGAACATGATTGTACACAAGCGCTGGTTGCCCTCACATGCCCTTAATGACCACTTATTGGCAGTAACATAACTTAAGGTTTAAATGGATACTTAACTAGGCTTTTGACTTCACAATAGCATTTGTAAAAAATCTAATTATCACGATGCAGTAGAAATTAGAAAGCAATTTGTAAATCTTTAGATCAGCGTGATTGATACAGTAAAACCACAGCAGCCCAAACACATTCGTAGCTCCACAGATGGGACCAGCCTGCACCTAAGGGAACTACCTACAAATAACTGCAGGTTCAGGTCATAAAAGGGTTTTCATTGCCACAGAAATGTGGTGTACAGCATAGCCAATACTCCTCCAGCTTCATAAGAACAGTTTATATTCCGCCAATTATGTGAACAACCTCTTTTCCGATTCGAATGTCAACTGTGAATACATGCTGAGAATTGAATATATCTGTTATTTAACATCATATGAATAGTACAGAACGAGTACATCTTAGAGTTTCTTCACGGGAAGCTTCAGATGAGCATTTAGCCATCAGAGCAGGATCCCAAGGAATGCTTCTTTCCCCCGCACACAGCCTGGAATCAGAGTTTCCACCAGCCATGGCAATAAAATCCAGATTCCTTTTTTTTTAGACATACATTTTTGGTTAAAAATGACTGGATCAGTAATAGTCTCACAGAGACCGGACAGTATTTTGTACTTCTGAAGTACATTTGAAAAGAGTGGCTACAAAAGGAAATAAACAGATTGAAAACAACTTAATTAAACAGCAGAAACAATTTGTATCATCACTCTGACATAGCAGCCCTCCATATTCCCAGTGCTCTGCTTCAATACTCACCACTTCAAAAAAGAGCAATTTAGAGGACACGTCTGCTATTCCAAACAAGTTACGTACGTACAGTTCCTTAGCAAACTGCCACTTAGCATTTCCTGACCAGGGGTACTGTTGTTCATCTGCCAAACTGCACTCTGCCTACGCAAAAGTCATCCATGAGCAATACTCGGCGGCAGAGGACCAATGTTCAGAGTCGTGCTTTTTGACAGAAACCTTTTAAAAATGTGTTTCCTTTTGTAATTTGGATAGGACCAGAGCCACCTATATTTCATAGCGACAGAGAGGACAGAAGCATTTTGTTTCTGTGCAGCGCGGAGTACCTGTTTTGAGTTAGCTCTGGCTCGTCTTCCTCCCCTGAATGATTCTATTGATTTCGAGGGGTCTCCTCGCATGAGAACAGTGAGCACAGAGACTGGATGCTAGTTTTATTGTTTCATCCAACACAGATTCATTTTCTAGGATCAGTTATTCTGTGTGATGAATGGGAAGTGCAACTAAAAAATGGAACCTAGAAACCTACTGTTAGCGGAGACCCTACAAAAGTCTGCCTGTGAAATATGACTCAGAACGCATTTCCTAACTGACAAAACTTGAGAATCATTTCTCACACGGGCAAGACTGTTAAAGTCAGTAATACTTCGCTTTTCCACTGCAGCCAACATGACTCCTGCTGCACAAAGGCTGAGCAAGCTAAGACAGACAGATCTGCTACTCGGAGCAGCACTACTTTCATTTACTGAAACCTTGTGCGTGCAGAAGGTGGAAATAATTTAATTGCAAATAAAAGTCAAGAAATAAATTAATGGAACGGTGCTAAATTTTGCAACAAAAATATGTTATGTGTAAGATATTCCTTTGTGTCTGTCGTCTTAAAGAGAGCGAGACAAAGGAAACAGGGCAGGGGAAAAAAAGGCTGTGCTGAAAGCACATACAGAAATCAAACACGGGAAAACTGTTGGGGACTTAATAGTGCTAGAGGTAAATTGGCCACTATTCTTTCTATCAGAAAGAGACCAGAGTATTTGATTAAGTTAAACAGGAGCCATTTCTTTGTTCCTGAGAAGAGAGAAAGCAGCATTTCAACCAGACAACTGAGACAGGGAACCCAGGAAAAAAAAATCTATTAAAGAGATGACAAAAGAGAAAAACACTCAGACTAATTCTGTCAAAATTCATAAAGCATCCCAAGAGGTTTATAAAGACGGTGTTTATCTCGGACACATACAGATTAGACCATAGCAAAGTATTTAAGGTAGGTCCAAAGGACTGGAGATTTCACAGCATTTTTAAAAGTTCAAGGCCCAGGAAAGCCTCTGAAATAAGGCAAACAACTAAATCTATGAGGAGCAATGAAACAGCACAGCTGCGTGGGTCTGAAATTAAATGTTATAAAGACAAAAGCAATCCACCTCCAGAAACACTGAGTTTTTTCAAGGGGCACTGTAGATAGGGCAGCAGATCTGATGAATGTTTGATCTATTTCACCTAGAACAGGCGGCTCTCAAATTGCAACAAAGGGGCCAGCACGGGCAGAGCTCTAAGCAAGAGGGTAAAAACCTGCCATCTCCTCAGATCAGTCAGATCACATCAGTCTCCTTTTGCCTCCACAACAATTTATAATCTTTACCAAATCAGATTGTACACTAAAGCAAAACCCTTGCCTACACCTATATTCAGTTGAATCGCTGTTCACCCTAACGCAAAAACAATTCTAACCATCCACTCTCGTTTATTCTTTAGAATTTCACATATGACGAAATAATCAGATATACTTAAAAAAAAAGCCTAATTCTTCTATTTCTGATGAATTCATAAAGAAGATATTTTACAGCAACTTGTATACTGAACATGTTTGGTGCAAACAACTCGCTCTCATTGGGACACAACTGGAGTAGGTGGTGATTTGAGAGCAAAATCTAGCCCACCAGCTTCCATATTTAGGTTAAATGCAAAGATTTATTAGTCCTCTAGGTAAACATTGACCTTGGCTTCACCTTGGTCAATATTTACTTCTCAGGTTAATAAATCTTTATATTAACTGCAATTGAAGTCAGTCTCTGCTTAAGAGATAAAGACCAAACAGGACCTCATATGAAGACAGCATTCATCAGATAAACTCTGCAGCCTGATTTATCTTCTTGCCCACTTGTCTTAAAAAATGCTAATCCACAGAGACTGCAAGATGTTTCTCTCTGGAGGGGCAGGGTTTTTTTTAACCAGTCATTTTGCGCACTTCACCTGCATTTTAAAGTCATAGCACGTGTTTGTGTCTCTTGTACATAGGAAGGGTGAATGTTTCCAGGATACGACTTCAAAATTTATCTTCATGTAGTCAGTCTATCTACCTATGGGCAAAACACGTAGACTGACTGTTTTACTAGTGAGCAGCCCTCTCAATCACAGAGCTGGTCACTACTCAGTTTTTTGGAACACATCATTATTTTGGAAAAAAGGTGCTTGTTGGGGATGGTGAGAATGACCCTGCAATCAAACAGCAATAATAAATGAACCCACTAACAGGTGGTGACCTCAAAAACCAGGAAGCACTGAACTTATCAGAAGAGAAGAGACATCAAAGACTTCACCCAGCTACCAGGAATGGGGATCTCCATTCCTGCACAGGAAACTGCCACAAGAAGCAGCTGGAGAAGTAAAAGATGAAGTTACAGTTAAAGATCCCCTTGAAATTAAAAGCAAAAAGGAAAATCAGAAAAGAACAGTTCTGTACATCTCTTTCTGCAACTTCAAACACCACTGCACTGATTAAAATCTCACCATGCAGTTTTCTCCACATTTAAGATGCACTGTAAAACCAGCCAACCAACCAACGTATGTTTTGTCCATGGGTCTACTGACTGAATCCAGACTAGATCATACCTCATTTCACTTTTAAATGGATTCTGTGCTGTATGAAGTATTTCTGCTTAACTGTTGTACAAAAACAGAGGACTTGTAGAGAGATAATTACTCAGATTATGGAGAAATTAAAAATGGAACTTTCTGAGGAACAGAATCAAAGCAGCATTAACCTTAGAACCTAAATAGCCAAGCTGTTCCATTAAAAAAAAAAAAAAACATATTTAAGATCTCACTTAAATAAACATCAACCGCTTTACTCATACAAGATTCCCTTTGAAGTCAATGGGATTAGCCATGGATAAAATTCAGCCTAAATTCTGTGCGGAAAGACAGGTACAAAGTCAGTGAATCATTTAAATCCCACAGATTCTCAGCGTTAGGCTTAAAAGCTGCAGAATTCTCTTGTTAGTCCTTAGCACCGGAGTGTTTCATCAGCTGCAGATCTGGGGGGCAGGACCTGTCCTCTCTGACACACGCTGTGCATCAGGGACGCGTCCTGCGCTCCTCTCCTGCACCGAGCTGTGCGTTCAGGATCCTACTGGCTTCTCCGTGCGGTGCTGATGAGTTTACAATCAAGTCTCCGTGCCTTCGTGCAGACAGCGCAGGGAAATGTCACGCAAACTCCATTAACTAATCATTCTCCTGGCATAAGCTATTGGAATAGCACAGCCAGCTCTCCTCGCAAGGCATTTTCATGGTTATGTGTGCGAGAACGAGTGTTCAAAATCCATACAAATACACAGAATCATCTTCCAAACCCCAAACACACCGATCCGCATACCTTTTTTTTTTCTTTCTTTTTTTCCCCTTCACTACAGAGCAGCTTTCCC
This sequence comes from Numida meleagris, assembly GCF_002078875.1. Classification (NCBI taxonomy): domain Eukaryota; kingdom Metazoa; phylum Chordata; class Aves; order Galliformes; family Numididae; genus Numida; species Numida meleagris. The sequence goes on along the minus strand of NC_034410.1, from coordinate 17,172,326 downwards.
AGCACCGGGGGGGGGGGGGGCGGGCTGCGCAGGGCTGCGCGCCGCACAGAGCCGGTGCTGGCTGCTGAGCGCTGCCTCTGCCTCTCACTGCGCCTCTCACAGCCGCCTTGTCTCTGCGCTTCCTCATGTCTAGTTCATGGAAATGAAACACAGATAAGGTTCCGACACGATTTAAAACATCAGCCAAGATTTTAAAAGATTTTTTTAAAGGATAAACGTAAATAAATGAAGATTTTTTTTTCCCTTTAGTTTAGTGACGTGTGAACCTCGGAGTGAGAATTAACCCGTCTCTGTTTGAAGCCCATACTGCGGGTAAACGGGAGTCCGAGAGAGGGCACGGCAAACAAATCGCGGTGCTGACTGCCGACATTCTGCTGTAGTTGGCGGCGGTTGTTTGAGAAAGATAGGAGCAGCACGGCGCCGGTCCGCGCAAACGGAGCGGTGCCGCGCCCGCACTGCGCCCCGGCTACAAGCGCGGTGCTACAAGCGCGGATCTGTGCGCTCGGAGCGGGCGCGGAAGAGCGGCGCGGGGAGCGGGGCCGCCCCGGGAAGAGCTCGGCTGCCGCCCCGCCGCGGAGCAGCGTGATGCGGGACGGGGGCAGCGGCGCCTGCGGGCTGCGCGGAGCCTCTTCCCTCAGTAACAGCCGCGCCCGCGGTCCGAGCAGTGCCGCCGCGCCGCGGGTCTCGCCTTTGTTTCGTGCAGCCCGGCGGCAGCGAACGCGTCGCTCAGTGGGAGCACTGCCGCCCCAGGGAGCCGCGGGCAGGCGCTGCCCCCCCCCGCCCGCACCGTCCCCCCTCTGGCCCCGGCCCACCCCGAGGGGACGCACCCGCCCCGGAGCCGAGCACGGGGCGCGCCGGTGTCAGCAATAAAGCGAATTAAAGGGGTTTAAAAATTAATTCTCCTCATCTAGCCACCAATCTGTTAATGAGGCGCGGAAACCCCCGGGGATCGATAGTCGCGAGTGAAAACGAAGTAGGGGAAGAAGGTGCCTGCTGAATGGCAGAAGGTTTATAGAGAAAGTATCCGTATTTCGGGCGATGGAAGCGTACGGGAAGGATCCGCATAAATCCTCCCCTGCCCCCGGGCTCCGTTTTCCATCAGCGGTCGCGGCGTTCCGCTCCGCGCGGCGCGGTGCAGTGCGGCAGAGCCGCGCCATCCACCTGGGCGCCCCGCGCACGGCAACGTTATCCTCCCTGAATTGCCAGCGCGACCAGAAATGGAGCCCGCTGCCACTCAGGCACCTCTGCGTTCCCGTAATTACGTTTTTCTGTTTTTAATGCCGGGCGAATCCCCGGGCTGAATCCCCGCACCCGGTGGTGCGGCACCGAGCCGCGCTGCCGCCGAACCCCAGCGCCGGCCGCAGCCCCCCCCGCAGCGACCCGCTCCCCGCACCGCAACGCGGCGAGCACCGGGCGGCCGGGAAGCAGCGGCGCGGCGCCGCGAGCTCCGCCCGCTCCTCTCGGAGCTCCGCCGGGGGCCGTGCCCGGCGCGGGCGGAAGCGCGCACCCCTCACGCGGCGCCGCGTGCGGCCAGAGCCCCGGCGGCGTGAGCGGGGCGGCGGGACAGGCTCTCGCCTTCGCGCCCTTTGTGTGGCGCGGCGGGGCGCCGCAGGGGCGGCCGCTGGGAGCGCGGGGCGGGGCACGAAGGGGCGCTGGGCTGCGGGGCGGTGCGGGTCGTGCGGAGCCCGTGGGCCGCCTCGGGGACGTGGGGTGAGGTGTGAGAAAGGGCTCCCGCTTCAGCGTGGGGGTTGAGCCAAGCGGGACAGCTGGGAGAGGTGCCAGCTTGCTCCTTGGGCGTTGAATGGTGGCGCGCGGTTCTCGCACCAAACGCGCCGGCAGTCTCCGTGCCGGGTGCCAGAGCCTGCCCGGCTGCCCCGCTGCTTGCTGAGGCCGCTGCCTGCAAGGTCTGAACTCAGGCCGGCACCGGAGGAACCGGCGTTCCGTGTGCGCTGTGCCGCAGTGCCCGGTGTCGGAGCCCTGTGAGGGCGGTGCTGCCCGCTGTGCTGGCGCGCTGCCTGGCAGCGGGGCTGTGCGCGGAGCCCTTATCTCCCACGTACGCATTGCTGCCCTGGCGCTGCCAGCTGTGCCGCGATTGCAGCTCGGTGGCTGTGAGTGCTGCAGACGGAAACATTGTTATGGCTATTTTATTTTATTTTATTTTATTTTATTTTATTTTATTTTATTTTATTTTATTTTATTTTATTTTATTTTATTTTTTCGAAAGGGCTATTGGTACATTTTGAGATTTTAGATCATTGTTGCTACAAAACTCTTTAATGCAGGAGATAGACAGTGTCCTTCGTGTGGAGGAGGTTGTAGGTGGCTCAGCGGCCCTCGTGGAGGGCAGCCCCTCCAGCTCCCTCAGGCGGCCGCCATGTTGTGGCGTTCTCCTGGTGGTGGGATGCCGGTCCCAGCCGCCCTCCTGGCACAGCTGGCCGTGATCTAACAGCAAATGGCGTGTTTTGAGATCTTGCATGTACGACTATGAGAATAATGCCGTCTTGCCTTGTGGTGAGGTAGTGCAAACAGTTCAGCATTTCTAACAAAATGAGCTGCTGAGGTGGGGAGGCTGGAGAGAAACCCCCGGAGCAGTGACTGTACAGCTGGGGCTGGAGAGCCCCTACAGAGCTCATCTCAGAGCAGCCTCGTGGGAGTGAAGAGCTGCAGTATTTGTTGCTGTCACTGTGACCAGATAAACTGTTTAAAAAGAGGTCCTTTAAAAGCCACCATGAGTGTTGGCTGTTCTCTGAAGGGCTGCAGTATTTGTCAGCAAACAGCCTGTCCATCTCCCCCAGTTTTTTTGGCTGGATGGGGATGCAATGTCAGTCGGGCCCTTTTGAAGTCAGTGGGAATTTTCCGCTATCAGTGTTTCCTTTGGGGCAAGAAAAGCCCCACTCCTTTGCTTCCTTAAGTTAAGCCAAGGTCACTGTGGACATGGTGAGCCCTCAGTGTTACAGAGCTGTTTTCTCAGGCCTGCAGATACTGTTTCTGCTTTAGGTAAACCAAATTGTTTTTAATTCCAATTTCAGTAGGTGTGATAATGGTCACCTATGAGCAGAAAGCTATGATTGTGTATGGATCATCGTGCTGTCTGGGCTTGGTCCAGGAAAGTGCTTTATGTTATGGAAGCTGCAGTTTGTTTAGTAGGAAAGTTTGGTACTTGGATGGAACACCTCCCCGCGAGGACAGGCTGAGAGATCTGGGCCTGTTCAGCCTGGAGAAGAGAAGGCTCTGGGGAGACCTGAGAGCAGCTTTTCAGTATCTACAGGGGGGCTGTAATAAAGAAGGAGACAGACTCTTTAGCAGGGTCTGCTGTGATAGGACAAGGGGAAATGGTTTCAAACTAAACCAGGGGAGATTTAAGTTGCATATAAGGAGAAAATTTTTAACAGTAAGTGTGGTGAGGCACTGGCACAGGTTGCCCAGAATGGTGGTGGATGCCCCATCCCTGGAGACACCAAGGTCAGGCTGGACAGGGCTCTGAGCACCTGATCTAGTGTAGGTGTCCCTGTTTGTGCAGGGGAGTTGGACAAGATGGCCCTTTAAGGGTCCCTTCCAGCTCAAATGATTCTATGATTCTATAATTTTATGATTTTAGATTAAATGTCAGCCTTTGAGCAGCAAGTATAGTCACTGTTACTGGCTCTCAGTCCTTCTGCAGTGATACCTATTGCTTTGTATCTTATTTGCTTAGTATGTTATTCACAGTAGTGTTGATAGCGTTGTTTGCAATATTAATAATTTAGGATTGCTGTAAACGTGGGCTTAACTGTGTGTGGGAAAATATTTGGGATGGCCCTAATGCAGCCAGTAACATTCCACCTATGAATGGTCTTCCACAGCTCTGTGCAGCCCATTTACTGGCATGTGGAGTGTGGTGAGGGAGCCTGGCCAGGCAAGTCCTGCCACCGTGCCCACGAGATGGGCACCAGCCCAGCAGCAGCGCAGCAGGAGGTGTCTCGAGGAGCACGGCTGGTCTGCAGTGCCTGGAGCTGCTCTAATGACATGTAAATGGCATGCAGGTGTCTTTGGCCTGCCTGGTAGCGGAGGAGGGAGTGAGGGAGAGCTTCGAGAGAAATGAGTTCACTTTCCCTGAAAATATATTTTTGTGCTGATAATGGCTTTCCCCTGAGTACCTCCACAAGAGATGAAAAACAGTTAATGAGATGATGCTGACATGCTTTTTGCCCAAGCACTCGCGTTGTGCTCACTGCCAGAGTGGAGCCCTTGCTAGCTGTGCTGATGAACATCATCAGGTCTCAACCCAGAGTTTCTTTGGGCTGGAAGAAAGCTCTGAACAGGAAGCTGAGAGGGATGGTATCCCCTGGAAACTGCAGGGGGCACAGTGTCGTTGCTGGAGGTACGCTGGGCCTGCATAATGAGATGCTGCTAACCTGGCTTCCCTAACGAGGAACCAACATGGGGTGCTTAATGCCAGAAAATGAAGTCCTGGGTTTGATAACTCATACCGATGCTGAGATGTGAGGCTGGCTTGGTGCTTTTGCCCACTGTCAGTTGAAAATGCAATACCTACTGGAGTACCTTTTTCACTTTTGGGGGCGGTTGGTCATTGGAGGAGCTCCATTGCCCAGGCAGTCCTTTGGCCTCACCTCGTGTAGCACAAGGCAGTGAAGCTGCAGGTGTGTGAGTGGCTACAGCATCGTAGCGGACCGTGAAGTGTGGGTGGCCAGTGCAGACCGACAGCGTTACTAAATCAGCACTGTGTTTCCTTCAGCTGCTGAACCTGGTGCTGAGCCAAGAGGCAGCTCCACGGGCAGCAGCGCAAGCTGACAGTGAGACCTGTCAAGAAGCCCCATGTCACATCGCGGACAGAGCTGCTGTCACCCTGTAACACAGCATTTGTTCTTGTGCTCATCAAAAAGAAAATGTGATGCATGGGGATTTGCTGAATCCCAGCACGAAGGATTTGAGGGGAGAGGGTCACTTTGCCTTTTCAAAATGCTCAAAAGCACTTTGCATTGACTATAAATAAAAAAAAAAAAGTTTATTGGAATTCATTCTGCTAATAAATACTTTGAAATGTGTTAGTTTGAAAGCTGAATATATTCCATGTTACTTTGGGTGTCTTTTCTTACATGCATCTGTGAGAAGCACTTCCCTCTTACCTGTTCTGGCGCAGCAGTATGAGGAATTTGAGCATGCTTTCAGTGTTTGGGTACAGATACAGTCATTGCAGTGGTATCCTGTTGTTTGTTTTTTTTTTTTCCCCTGTAGAAGTGCCTCGTACAGCTGACATCACCAGCTCAGCAATCTACAGTGCTGAATAATCGTAAACATGTTTGTCCTACTTATTCCCCTGGAGGATTTTTCCGCTTACAATATTTAAAGGAATATGTCCTTGCTATGACATGGGTATATTTCAGAAATACTCGAAGGTGATACTAATGATAAAGTTCATAGCTTTAACAGTGATTTTCCCACAATTAAAACCCAGAAGGCTTTGCTTGTAGATAAAGAACACTTTACCAGTTCAAAATGTTATAATTGTCCAAGCAAAACCATTTATTTTATTTATGGAAGTCATCATCTGATATTAAAGATGTAGGTGTTAAGGGAATGTTTTGTGGTCTTCGAACTGATAAATTAGCTCTAGAAACACTGGTTTCTCAGCATCTCTGAAGTGCAGCCGGGTGAATAACAAGTTCGACCCTGCTCAGGAGCTTGCTTTGCTATGCACCTGTGATAGTATTGGGTTACGTAAACATTTCGCCTTTAATAATTGTCTGAAGGACTGAAAATGCAGATTTTTAATAAAAATGATTTCTATAGAAAGGGAAGCTAATGAGAGAAGGGTCACTAACAATTTGGAATGACAGTACAAGGATCGCTTACTGTTGTGTGAGGGTAACGTTTCTCCTTGGGAGTAAGGAAGAAATGGGAGACTGGGGAAATGGTGTTTCCTGAGCTGCTGGGAAGCACTGTTAATTACCTAACAGAATTTATTGTAATATTTGTTAGTGCTTTAACAAGAATTTTAAGAAAATTATTAGGACGGCTTTAACTTTTTTTTTTGGTTGGTACTAGTGTTGTTTGCAGCTTATCAGTCAAACAAATGTCCCAGCATGCCATGCTTTATTCAGATACTTTCCTACGAAGCTGGTTCATTAAGGGAATTTATTAAATGCTACCTGGAAGATACCATTTGTATCAGTACAGTCATTTTGATCATGTATTTCGCTAGTACAGAAAATGAGATTCTTCCATTTATCTTAGCCCTTCCAATAGAGAAGAACCTGCCAAGTGCTTTCCAGAGGTGGAATTACTTGAGTCTGGTTTTAAACTCGAAAGGCTTCTGTGGTGACAGGGGAGTGGTTGGAGAAAGTACACAACGGTGACTAGTGCAGGTGAGCTGTGGCATAGGCCTTGGTGGAAGGTCAGCCCTCGCCGAGGTCTGTACCCCGTGACGTGAGAAGTGCCTTACCTGCTCCGGCAGCAGCGTAACCATAAGTGTTGGAACAGCTGTGCCAGGCAGAGACCTGAGGGGATTCTTTGTTCCACCTCTGCTCTGTGCTGTCAGTGCCTTTCTGCAGCTGTGGCCGTTCTCTGGTATTTCTGGGGAAAACCAAAGCAAATAATTCTGTTAATCTGGCTTCACCAGCTCCAGCACATTCTACAAATTTGTGTTTTGTCATCGATTATGAGCTCAATGTGAAGCTCTGCTGTGATTAATATATTCTCATTGTGTCTTGTTCAGTGCATGTTACCTCAAAGGATCGTAGTACAGCCTTCCTCTGTGCTGGGTTCCTTACAAAGTCCCCTTTTCTACCTGGACACCTGTTTCAAGGAAAATGTGTAGGAACTTAGTAGCTGAAAGTAATCAGTGCTCCTCAGTCAAGTTAGGTTAAAGCTGGCCAGAAGGCCCCTGGGCTGGACCCGTGTATGGACACACGGTGCCTGTGCATCTCTGCTTCCTTAGGAAACGAAGCTGCAAATGACATCCACATCATTTCCTAAGATCAGAAGCAAAATTATTACATCTATGTGTGGGGGGAAATCCTTCCTTTATGACTCCTGTACTTAGCGGGAGAAAGCTTAAATATGAAACTTGGAAAAACAATTGTGACCATTTAGCATAGCTTGGAGGAATAACCCCACCTTTATCACTTTCTGCTGCTCTTGGTGCCACATGCAAGCTGTGCTGACCAAAATCCTTGTGCAGATCATTACTAAGTACGTTAAATGAGAAATAGTCCCAGAAGGTTCACCCAGGAGAGTCTCTTTCAGATCCTTGCTCATCCTACTACATCCTACGTTTAGGTACTTTTCAGAAAGGTAGTTTTGATCTGTTTAATGTATGCCTTGTTAAGTAAAGCAAGCAAGTTGTGTGACACTGAGGTGGGAGCTGGATGCCTGGGAGAGATCCAGTGGCAGTGTACCCATCCCTGGGAGCGCAGTTCAGCAGTTTCGTGTGTTGTCCAAGGAACTGGGACTGCGCGGACAGAGAGCTCAGGGTGAGAAGTGTGAGCTGGCTGAGAGTGGTGAAGAACAGAGCAGGCAGGAAGGGGTGAGCTCCAGGAGAAGGAATGGAGATCTGTGTTAGCTTGATCATGCCCCTGTTCAAAGCAGGGATGGGGTCTGAGGTTCCTCAGATCTCACCCTTCTTCTGCAGTCACCAAATAGCTGAGAAATGTTCTGGTGAGTTGTGCCTTTTGTTCCCTTCCAGTGTAGGCCCACGTGGTTGTAACAACCCACTCTTGCTGACAGTTGGTTCCTTACCCTAAAGGTGTTTGTGGTGGACCGAGGGATGTCAGCCTCAGCAGGAAGCCTTGTGGGTCAGCATGAGTCCATGTGATGTAATTTTTTTTTTTTTTTTAATTTAAGAAACTTCAAACATAAAGAATGAATGAAAAAAGTATTATTAAAAGTGTAAGGTCAAGCAGTGGAAAAACTCGGTACCTCAAAAATGAAGCTAACATTGCAAGACTTTAACTGAGCAGCTGTAGGTCATTCTGTATGCATGGATTTGGTTCTGTGTCCATAGGTGTTGTTTTCCATGAGTATCGCTGAGCAAGGTGCCCATTCTGGGGAATAAGCAATGACATGTGGTGAAAGAGGCGATGGACTGCAGTCCGATTTCATCACTTGTTGTAAAGGTGTTAAAAGCATTGCGTAATGTTTATGGCAGTTGAATGATGTTCTGGAGAACTGGATTCTATCCTTGGCGTTGCTACCGGCCTCCACGTTTTCCTGGTCAGATTATTTAAGAAAAAAGGTCTTCTATGGGTAATCACTGTTTTCATATTTATAAAATAAGACTCGTGGGAATGCTAGACGCTCAGCGGTGACTGTGACCTAATGAGAGCTGTGCTTTGAATCTGTGAAGTCCTATATACCACAAAATCCTTTGGAAAGCAAGCTGCTGGCATCTCAAAGTGTTACTTACTTTTTCCCCTAAGCTGTCTACGTTCAGTCTGTGGTCTGTAAAATGAGAGTAATAATACCATCTCCCGTCTTCCAACCTAGGAGAATAATAGTAACAAATTAGTGACGTGTTCTAGATATAGCGATGAATGTTGATAAAGAAACAGGGGATTCGTTTTTTGATAGTAGAATTTAAATAGCACATAAAAATAATGTCTTGGGTTATACCTTGAGTAACAGGAAGAAACCAAAATGCTAAGCTGCTCATGAAATTAGCCCTGTTTTCTCTGCACTGAATAATGTAGAGATCTTGTGGTGGAACAGTGTGTGACCGTGTAATGAGAGATCGTATATGGAAATCTAATGAATATGTATGCTTCTGGAGGCACAGAAAAGTTGCACAGTTACTTAGTTCTATTCTTTTCCCAAATTAAACGTCATTAATCCACAAACGTTAAATATTTTGTCTCAGGAAATTGCATGAAAGATTATTTATCAGGAAAACAATATAAAGAACGTGATGCGCCGTTGTGTGTCCACTTCCACATACTCCCCTCCCTGCCTGTTGCCATATACGTATCGTAAATCCTCTACATTGTTGCTCTCTAAGGAACTGTGCAACTGGTTCATTGTTCGTATGTCAGTTTGCATATGCAAATGACACGATGCCATACATTTCAGCTGCGGAAAAAGCTGTTTCTATAATCAGGAAAACTAGCAATTAATGAGCTGCGAGTAGGAGCAGATACTGCTGTGGGCAGGAACAGCAGGCTTTTGTGCCCTCTATGACTTGCTGTGTATCTGCTTGGTTTTTAAAGCTGCGACATCGCTGAGACAGCCCCTGGTTGTCTGCCTGGTTAATTCTGCCTTCCAAGGGCTCAGTGCTGTGTAAACATGGAACTGAAAGCTCATTGACTCCAAAAATGAATTTAAAGGTGGGGTGCTTGATCTGAAAAAATATGTAACAGAACTGCAAGCTTTTGGAGGTCTCATTTCCTCAAGCAGATGCATTGCTGTCCAGGCTGTCTTACAGCTGAAGGAGGGAAAATGAGAAAGCAGCAACTACTGAGGCAAGCTTTCACCAGAGGCGAGCATGAGTATGAGCTGGGAGATACTGCGCAGAGGAGCATGAAGAGGAGGTGCTGCCTGCTGAAGGCTTGCTTTGCCATGCTTTCTGCATAAACTTCCACATAGTCCTTATGTTCTGCCACCTTTATCTAATAGCAGCCTACTCTGGTACAAAGTAACATACTTTACAAATGCTTTTGGATTGTAGCATGGTATTTAAAAGGAAACACAGATGTTAGTGAGCAGTTCAGAGAGGAAATGAAAAGAGGAAGAGCATCTGGAGCTTTGAGTCTGGGCTGGAGCTCTGTTTGTGGCTGATTTAGTACTGCTGGGCCTTTGCAATCGGGTCTGGACTCTGTGCTTTTGAGTGGGTGCCCCAAGCGTTTCCCAGCATGGCGGAGTGTGTTCTGCTCCGGGCACGGTGCTGTGCACAGCACCAATCTGAGGGCTTGTGGGAAGGACAGCTGGATTTCTTTGACACCAACTCCAATGGCAGCAGCCACACCCATGAGTTTTGCATCCCTTTCAGTTCTTACCAACCTTTTGGCAATGTTGGTGCCCAGAGCGGCTGTGTGCAGTTACCCAAATTTAGCAAAGGACAGTCACCCAAAGGAAGGGAGGCTGGGGACTCCTGTCTCTCCAAGGGTTTTGTGGTTCAGTCACTTTTCTGAGTTTGGGTAAAGGTGGTAAATCTGCTTCTTTTATAGATTTAATGGAAAGATTTGTGAGTGTCTGTAAAACAAACTGTTACACCACCTGTGGTGATAATAAATATTTTACGCTCTGCAGAAGTGAATTTGTCTTAACAAAGCTCTCGGTTACAGTTACCTGCGTGTTTCTGTTTAGCTTGTACGTGTTTGCTGTATCTGCACATCTGAACAGACCTGCCAGAACATTCCTGCCTTTATTCAGCTCCTCTCGCTATTTCCTGTGGGTGCATTCGCTCAGCATCCCGGTACCCCTGTACGTGCTGCCCTCAGCAGCTCAGTGTCCTTGGTGAAACTGAGATTCAATGAGCTCTGTGGCTTACATATGTGCCAAGTCTCTCTTTGGAAATATGTTTTATTATTTAAAGAAACAGTTCTATATTTTGCAGCCTTCCATTGATTTATCAGTGTGTCCTGGAAATATGAAGTGAGTTATCTTTTGCTATCAGGAACTTAGCTCATGTCTCCTAATAAGGAATACAGGTGTTATCTGTGTTTAATGTAGAAATGCCCGCCCTTCCTTGGGCCTCGGTGCTGTATATTGCACGCTGTCTAGATCTAGGCAAACTTAAAAGCAACGTAAAAGACATTTGATGGGATCAGCCTGAAGGTCAGTTCTTTGTTGTCTCTAGAGCTTGACATGAATAGTTCCAAGGAAAGGGTAGAACCGGTGAGATGGGAAGGGACGTGGATTTTTTTTTTCCCGACTTTTTTCCGTTATATGTTCAAAATGATAAAAAGTTTCAGGAATGTAATCTGTAAAGACAGAAGTCATCCACCCCCCCCCTCCCCCCCCTTTTTCTTTTAATTATTTTTTATTTTTTGAGATGTAGCAATTTCCTCCTTTTTTTTCCCTCCAGTTAGAAGGACATTTTATTCTGCTCTGGGGTATTGACCGTTCTAATCCTCAAAACAAGCTGTTCGAACCTCCTGGAGGTTTCTGCCAATACAGCTCATTCAGGCTTCCAGGAGTGCAGGGAGAGGAAGGTATTAGAATACATGCAACACTTGTGGAGGCCAAAGGTATTGGAGGTTGAGGGAGGGGTAGGTCCACGGAGGGCCATTAAACATAATGGTCCAGATGCAGTTGTGTTGTTAGTGGAGATGTGGGCTCTAAATGCAGACTGCTTGATGGAGGCAGGAGATTTTGAAGTGTTATGTATTTGCGTTTGAAGATGCTTTTATTTAGCGTGTGGCTGGTTTCTAAATAGCAAAGTCATATATAGCAAATGTATCTGTTGTTTTCCTTTCTCGAAAGACAGAAAAGAAAACGTGCCCAGCTGTTTCTGCCCTTTATGAAGCTTTGTCTGAATAATACGTAGGGGAGTATAAGAGCTTTGGGCTTAGGCCATCTAGACAATGCTTTTTTTGAGTGACCGCTTCTGTTGTTTCTGGAAGCCTAGTACAGTTGTACCACGATGAGTACGAGCGAGGCTCTAATGCACAAGACATGAAATTTAGATGGACACGACTTCAGTGCGGTAACTGTGCTGAACTGAGTATTGCTGGCAGGGCAAGTAAAGGAGCGTACATATGGGTTATGTGAGCTCCAGCATTTAGAAGAAAAATGATGAAAAGAAAGAAGAAAAGCAGGCTGCTTATGGAAATCATTTTCCTGCTATCCTGTGTCATAAATAATTTGTGCCAAAACATGAAGAACTAAAAATATTTCTTCAACACAGGTTTGACTTTTCCAGTATCGGGCCAGGCAGCTAAAAGTTTGAACAACTGCTGGGTGCACAGCTTACGTATATGTGTATGTATATATATAAAAAAAACTTATTTATATATAACCTATAACAATTAATTACACCATCCCCTGAGGTCTGATGGAATATCTGTCAAGTCAGCTACAGACACAAGTCTGATCAGCCTTTAACATTTTACAAACGAATAAAGAAGCTGCACGCATACACAAAGATTTAATTTCTTCATAAAACCCAGTGACAGCGTTGTTGACTCTATGTGAACAAGAACATGTTTTTTTTGTCTTAACCCATACTCGTTGTCTTTTAAAGACAATGCAAGTTTTGATGGTGCCTTTATGTGCCACCATTCTCTTCATAATGTGAAAAATGCTTTCATGTTTCTGATAGGGAAATGATAATTTGCAATCTTGAAGAGATTGTCACATAAAGGAGACTGCATGCGCTAAGCTGCATGTGCTGCACAGATGAGGTAATGTCTGTGGTGCACACCAGATTAACCTGGTTGGAGCACAGAATACCATTTTAATGATGAATTAAAAAACAAAGGGGTGCGTGCGTGTGTGTGAACGTATTGCTTTGGGCAAAGGGGTGAACTCCTTCTCAGAGAAGATTGAACGTGAGAGGAAGGAGCTGTGCCACAGAAATGAACGGGAGAATTAATGCATTGTCAGAGGGAGTTCGGAGAAAAAGAGCATCGCCCCGAGTTGACGTATGGCTTAATGAGGGGCTGGAGAAATGCAGTGGAGGTGTAGAGAGGAAACAGATAAAAATAATTCTAGTTTCCTCTTCCCATCCGAAAGCCAGGTGTTACGTATTTTCTTTGCCTCTTGAGTCTAATAAAAGACCTGTGGGAGTCGATGAAAATATTTTTGTCTCTGTGTTCTATTTTTCCCCAATACTAGAAATTTTGAGAAAAAAATGAAACACCGTGGTAGTCCTTAAGGCATTTCTTTAGATGCTGTAGATTGGAAATTATTTCCTTACAGGACGAACGGTATAATCCCGGATCGCAATTCAGCTTTTAAGCCAGTTTTGATCTATTTTCATGAAACTGAGACTTAAGAAATTTAATTGCCAGATGGTTTCAGAATCTACTTCCTATTGCACGTGCTAAGCTGGGTTGAAACGTACCCTTTCAAGAATAATTTAGGTGCAAGCGGTGAATATACTGCAATCACGTGCTTTATGTATGGAGCGGGGGAAGAGCACGTTTCATAGATTACTGCACTGAGGCTTTAGAAATGTGGCACAGTATTGAGTATCTATAGCATTTTTAGCAAACGCCGAGACTTTGTAGCTTAATGATTGAAAGTATTTACATTTTCCAGATGGTAGGAATTTCGGTCCCTGTTGTGCAGAAAAACTTTCTGCTTTAATTATATATATGTCTTTTAAACTGGAATCAGAAGCTGCTTCACTGACGTGCTCCATTTGTCGTAGGAGTCCACCTTCAGAAATAGATTTTTCATAACGGCAGAAATAGAAAGAGAAACGGAGAGACGGCTCTTTATTAATCAAAGGCAGCCAGGAAACTTGTGTGGACAATCACAGATCTCAGCAAAACCTCACTTGTCTGCTGATGTACCGTTACCGTGATTAATGATGGAGTACATTTATATTAATGGCCCAAATGAGCATGTTAACATTATAAAAGTCTTTAGATGAGTGTTTATATTTGACTATCGTTCTTGATAGCCAAGTGGCTATTAAACAACGGTATTTGCTGCCGGTAGTTTGATGCCATTCATTGCCAGTCCTCTCCTCTAGGGAGACAGCTTGGGAGACCAACCCAGGGATCGCTCTTGAAGTCAAGCTGCAAGTGCCATTGAGAAGTGATTTCCATTAACGTCCCTTCCTGCACAACAACCACAGAAGGGAGTGCAAGGAAGTTTGTATGACTCCTTGCTTTGCTTCATGCTACGCTTCAGAATAGGAGCGATCCTCCCCGCCTCTCCCAGCCCAACACCATCAGCAAGGCAGCTGCCATGATGTGTTTCATTTCAGCTGCTGACCTCAGGCTGCCGCTGTGCCTCTTGTGTGCGGGGGGTTTCCCAGGCAGCGACCTCTGCACCGCTGCTGCACAGAGCGCGTGTGACGGGCCTCAGGCTGCTGGGAAGTGCTGGCGTTACTGTAAATGCGCAGCGAATTTGGCACACAGGAGGACTGGCTGTAGCGTGCTTTCATTCAGTCTCTTGCTTACAGTCAAACGTAATGATGGAAAAAGGAAGCTTGAAAAGAAATGCTAGAGTTACCTTCGTGGAGCTGAAGGGGTGCTCACTTCTCTGTAGGTGTGTTTCTGCAGTTTTGAACGCTGCGCTACAAACTGTATGCCAAAGAAATGCTTCCATCTCACGCTGTCCTCCACACTGGAGGGACTCCTCAGTGGATTATATAGGCCTTCAGGATCTTACTATACGTGGAGAAATCCACATCTTGACTAAAGGACATCTCAGAGAAAGCTCTAGGAAAAGCTGCCCGGCAGAGGACAGCAGGGGTCTCAGGGTGGAATCCTAGCAAACTGCTGAAGAAGGTTGGCACAAATTACAAGGCTGAAGCACAAACCAAAGCAGGAGGGCAGAAGGAACGTCCCCATGTTTGGAACCAGCCTGCGCCACGGCCCCAGCGCCAGAGGTGGGTGCCGCCAGGTGGGCGGTGGGACTGCTGCCCTGCGGCCACGTCTGCCTGCTGCCACCCCGCTCCTTTCCCATCAGAGTTTCCCTCTAGAATGACTGTGACTTCCGGAGGCACCTCTGCCGATGTTTCTTTGGCACGCGCACCAAAGGTTCCTCTGATTTTTTGTTTCTAGACGAGCCGCTTGTTTTCTGTTTGCAGCTCCTGCCCCGAGGCCACGCTCACAGGCTGTCAGCTTCTGGAGCCGAGGATCCGTCCCGCACCGCCACAAAAAGCAAAACCCTAACCTGGTGAACTTCGCATATTTTCCTAATTGACGTGAATGGGGTGAAAGCGAAAACTGACTCCTGTGACCTCCGCAGGATAACTGTGTATCGCGTGTTGTGTGAATACAGGGGTGTGCCATAGCCGTAGCAATGTGAGCTCACACCGTTCTACCCTTCACAGCTTTGCTCTGTGTCGTCCAGGTAAACTCACAGCTGTCTCCCTTTGCTCCTCTTCTGCTCGCCTCCCACGTACCTGGTTTGTTTGCATGAAGCAGCTTGGTGCATTTCAAGTTTTGGTGCTCAGCATTGCTGGGATTCTTGGTCCATTGGTGCGAGTGTCCGGGACAGTGTGGGCAGAGCGCCGGGGCAGGTCCTGACGTGCTTTGCTGCACTGTAAGCTGTAGGAGGAGCGTGTGGACGTGGGCCAGCATTGCAGCTGGGATACTGATCAGAGGGATCGGTGCAGGCAGTGAACGTACACATGCAGAACGGGTGCAGACATCCATTGCAGTCGGAGTGGAGGTCTGCTCTCCAATTGTTCTTTTTGTTTTTTTTTTCAGTAAAATTCCTTCGAGCTGATTTTGTGGATTTCTTTCTCAGTAAAAAGTGAGTGGTACTGGAAAGGCTTTGAGCGTAATCGGTTTTACATTATGCATTTGTGAAAGAAGTAGGCTTCCCGTGTTTTGATTTCATTAAGGCTTTTGTGCCTGGCTCTACACTGAGCTCCCGCCATGTCTTATGTCTCACTGACAGGGTTGGAGCAATCCACGCCGAAGCGCATCATTATCTTACTGCATTGCTTCAGCCAATTCAAAGTTGAAATGTTCATGCTTGTGTTTTAAATTATGTATTTAAAGCTCTTTCTTCTAGAACTGAGAAGGTCTAATGCAGACAGCGCGAGCGAACCCCCTTTCCTTGCCCTTGGTTAGCACAGAGAGTTTCCCTGTTGCACGGAGGAGCTGAATGGTACTAATTATGCTGTAGGAACGCTAGCACATATTGTGTGTGTGTGCTGGAGCCCCATTTGTCCTACCCTCATCTGGTCTGTGGGAATGTATTTGACAGTCAAAGGGATGTTTGAGCTGCGGGAGCATTAGACAAATGGGCTGGGGATACTGCTCAGGAGAAGGGCTGTCTTGTGACTGACTGATGGTACTTGCTATAGTTAGACTCTACTACCTCTCACCAAGTGAACCTTTGGTGAGAGGTCTGACTCAATTCTTGCGGCTGCTGTTGTGCTGTGGAGCTTCTAGTACAGTTACACATAGAGTGCAAATCAGGATGTGCTTCTGGAAGCATCCTGAATACTGAAATATGTGTATTTATATATGCGTATCATATCATATATGTAATATATAATATATATTATGTATGTGTGTAATATGTGTATTTATATAAGTACTTCCACCAGAGTATGTCCAGATCCGTAATTAGCGAAACTGGAAATGTGAGTTTGCGCCGGCATTGTTAGAACAGCAGCACCTTTGAGTTTCAGCAGGGCCAGCCGGTGTGCATTACTGCTGATGCAAATGTTATGCTTGAAGAGTCGGGTTCAATACCTATTGTGTGCAGGGAGAGCCTTTCCTGGGCGTTGGGTCAAACTTTAATTTCTAGCTGAAGGTAGCTGTAAGCTAGAAGGTAGTTCAAGTGTCTTTGGACTTCTTTTGATACGTAGAATGTGTTATAAAATAAGTAATGGCGGGAAGGAAGGGCTTGTGCTTGGCAGAATGGGCTTCCAGCTTTAGAAATAGTACCACTTACGTTTTAGCACTGTAAATCTTAGCTACGGAAAAGTCACAGTTAAAGTAAGATCTGTCTGTGGCCAGTGTGAGGTGGGAACTGCAGCAGCAATTGAAACACAAGAGCAGGGAGCTCCAGGAGGGGAATTGGTTTGGGACGGTAAGGGCACGCGTTGTGCAAGGAGCCAGGAGGGGCTGAGGCACTCCGTGTGAGCAGCTGGCCCAGGCACATCAAGCTACATGGGAGGTCTGTTTAAAACCACTTTGTTTAGCAGAAAAGCAACAATTAGGATTAAAAGCAGTTTGTGTGTTAACATCTAGAATTAATTTCCTGGCTCTGACTTCATGTTAGCATCTGCATTGTGAAAGAATAAAAACCAAACTTTGGTCAAACATCCGCAGAGTATCTAGAAAGCAGCAGAAGTGTCTCTGTATGTGATCCCTGGATGGGGTCTATGAGCTCACTGAACTTCTCCGCCTCCTGGCGTCAGGGTGGGCTGTGACATGTGCCTCTGGTTACGCCTGGCTGTGGAACTGCATTTCCTAATAGCTGGGAAGCCCTATAAGGGTGCAACTCTCTTCTTCAGTTGCTCCACGTAATGAGAGAATGCAATTCTAGAAACACGGTGTTGGGTGAAGTCCACTGGCTTCCCCTGTGGCCTCTCCCTTCCCCGGGACAGCTCAGCTCAGGTGCTTTCATCTGGAGCACAGCCCCTGCTGTTATTTGGCTGTGGCCCTGCAAGAGCTGCGCGTGCCCTGGTGCTGTTGTCCTATTCCATCTGCATTCTTTACATTGGCTGCCTACGAAGCATGGACTAATTTAACCAGTAGTTCTGATTTTTAAAGCACTTAATAGCAATGAAGTTTGGCTCTGTTTGAAGATCGTCTTCAGCTTTCACCTTTGGGCATCCATGGTTGGATCACTGCTTACTGTTTCCTGCTGGCCTGCTCTAAATTTGGAGGTATGCGTCTTCCCCGGGGAGCGGCTTGCTTTGTCCCTCACCCTGCTGAAACAGCTTCCTATTATTTTTAGTGCGTGATGGGATTTGATTACTAACAGCTCGGTACCCTTTTTCTCTCCTTTTTTCAAGCCGTGTTTAACAGGAATGGACCAAATGCCATCGGTATACTTGTTAATAAATTTGCACTCCCTTGGTGATGGAGCGCTGTGCCTTTGGAGGAGCTCTGGGGAGTGAGCCCTGCTTGCTGCACAGGAACATAAGGGAGAGCAGCACCTCCCTGGAAGTCTCTAAGTGCGGAAACTCCCATTGAGGAGAGCAGTTTAACACGTTTGTATTCTGACCTTCCAGCCTAGCCACGTGCCCAAGGCCTGAGCCTGCAGCTGCGTGTGTGCTTGGCAGATGGGCAGCTCCGGGCCATCAGCCTCCCCCTGCTCTGCCACGGCACGGCCATTGCGTCCCATGGAGGGGTGGATAGGTGGAGCTGCCGCCCCTTCCCCATGAGGGACGTGGGTCCTAACCTGAGCCCCAGAGCTCGGGGAAGCGCAGGCCACGTACTGTGGGCCTTAGGGAAATGACAGTGCTTTCATGTCGGTTTTCTAATCAGAAGAACCTGTTCCTTATGGATGGACCAAATGGGCGCATCGCGTCATAGCCAAACGGGAGCCGTGTACGCACAGGTGGGGGTGCAGGCTTCCGTGCTGTCAGCCAGAACCTGCGGCTGGCCCTGTGCGGGGCTCTGCATGCCAGGCAGGGTGCAGGCAGGAGTGTGGCCGAGACCTTCTTACAGTGAAACACTTTTTATGGGGCGACGGAAAAGTACACAGAAAGGAAGTGAAGAGCTCCGCACTTGGGCTTCTGATGCAGAGTCAAGGAGGAATAGTGGAAATACTGGAAATGGAGAATGGCAACGAGTTAAATCACATTCCAGTCTTGCGTGGAAGTGTGAAACTGCTGCAAAGCACACGGCTCTCACAGCTCCATTGACTCCAGTGAGATGCACGCGGCTAAGTGAGTTGGAATGAACTCATCAGGTGGAGGGGGAGCAGAGCAGATCTTTATGAATTTAAAGCACACTGGGCAATAACTGAAATGCCTGAAAATCACCACAGCACAGGTAGGTGTGAATTTATGCCAATCTGCAAAGAGTACTTTTTGTTTCTTCATTATTGAGGAGCAGATGATTATGTTATGTCATATCGCCGGGAGGGATGAGATTAGAAGCCTGGGGAATGGGAATATCATTAGAAAAGCAAAGATGATGATATTTGCTTTGGGAAAAAGGTCAGTAAGTGGTTGGCACTGTATTGCAGTTACAGCAACAACTGCAGCCAGCAGCGTCTGAGTGCCCGCTTTGACACCGCGTTCTGTTCAAACAACAATCGTTATGCATTTTTGGGATTAGGTGGTAAATGGATTACTGGGAAATTCTCAAAATAAAAACGTGTAATCCCTTTACAAAGTGTGGCTGACAATTGAGAAGCACCATTTTAACAGGTGATCTTTTTATTTTTTTTTTTAGATTTTGGCATTAAAAAATAGAATATAGGTCATTCTGCCTGGCTCAAGCTGTTTGATTATTTTGTTAAATAAAGGGAATATTCACATTATATTTGCCAAAGCTAATATTTACCTTGTACAGCACATAAAGGCAGAATCATATCGAGTGAAACCAAGAGAGGAAGAGAATAAACTCTTCTCAGGGTCCACTGTAGACAGAACAAATATTAATGGGCTTAAATTGTAGTAAGGCGGTCGGGAAAGATACCAGAAAAAAAATCTGTCAGTGATGCAGTAGGGAGGCATGGGAGGGGGTAGCAGGGGGATGCCTCGGAGCTGCTCTGGCTGGTAAGCATTAACCCACTTCTTGGCAGTGTTCACCTGCAGCAGAACTGCTCTGGGACAGACGTAACTCTCTCTTCAAGTCCTTCCCACCCCCATTTTCTAATGCTTTTAATAAGGCTGTCGTTAGACTGGGAATTTAATCTCCCACAAGTCATCTTTGCTGCGTGAAGATGCTGCTCCCCAGCCCAGTCTCTCTCGTGCTCGTAGCCGTGCAGCACAGGAGCCGTGCAGTAGCTCCCATTGCTGTGGGGTGAAGGCAGCAGCGCTGCTGGGGCTGCGCAGCTGCTGCTCCCTGCTCTGCACGGTGAGGGGATGGGGTGCGCTGAGTTCCCGCACCAGTGGCTGCCACAGAGGAATCGAGATGCAAAGGAAGAGGTGAGACTGAGTTCTCCTCCAAGTTAGCCACTCTTTATTTCTTTTCCCATTACATGAGAAATACGAAAGTTTGAAAGACACCAAGAAGCAGGGACAGCACGGACAGAACAGACACTGCGCAACGCTGGGGTGAGAACATCAGGACGTAACGAGCCTGTGATGCGGAGACTTGCTGAGCGCTACTACAGTGGGAATGGAGGTGTGAGCACAAGGGGTAAGCTGGAAATTCAGACCGGACATTTACAGTACATAGTTTATGTAGAAAAATATTGTTCTTGAGAATTTTGCATTTCTTTTGCTGCAGCCCCAGCATTAACGAGCCCACTGCATCTTATACCCTGATAGCCATCACTGCTTTCAAGTTTTCTTCAGGTCAGAGGGGGAGAAAACATTTAATGAGAAAAGATCTTCTCTTCCTATGCTGGACCATGTCCACGCACCTCCTAAAGCCAGGGCGCTTCGAGTGCCGGCTGGAGTCAGAGGCGCGTCACACACTGTGCCCAGCAGCAACTGCAGGGAGAGACTGGGCACCGTCACCCCCACTGGGACAGGGCAGGCAGGGGACGACACCAGGACGGCTGAGAGGAGGGCAGGGGGGCAGTGGGTGCCAGCCGGGGGTTGCTGCTACGCGGGGCTGCAGGAGGAGCACACGTGGTGACCCGGGCAGGGAGCCCACGACACCGCGAGCAGCAGCCCTGGAGCAGCGCAGCCACGCTGCAGCGTGAGCAGCTGGAGCAGCCGTGCGACGTGCAGCCTTGGGTTAATGCTGGAGATATCATTAAATGAGTAATTAAGAAGCAGATTCTCTCCCTACCTGCTCTTAATAGAACAGCTCCTCAACAACCTTCCCTGTGGGGAATGTCTGTGTTATCATTAAGTCTGTCGGGTGTATTTCAGAAGTAAAAATATTTCTGAAAACATTGTCTTGCTGCATTTGTGCAGTAAAACAAAAGGAAGTGGAAACTGACAAATGCATTAAGAGAATTCAGTCAGTCAGCATAAAGAATGAACCCTCCTCTTCTGCCATTTGGGCTGTGCAGGCTGCACCGTGTGCTGGGAGCGCTGACGAGCAAAGCCTTGGAATTCCAGGCCAGAAAGCCCCCTCTCCTCCCAGGAATTATCTGGCCTTATTCCCAAGTATTTCCAAGTGACTCTTTTTGCTCAAGACCTTAGACGTGTTGGCAGATTCTGCCAGTCTTTCCATCCATTACTGTGGGACATCTTCCTTCCTTTGTAGTAAGATCAGGACTTCACCCATTGAGTCACCACTCCCAAACCTCTGTTCCTGGAGCAGAGCCCAAACACAAAAAGCGAAGGTGAAACACGTCAAGCCATTTACATACGTGTGGAAGAAGCAGGGTAAAATCTAACGAAAAGGTTCAAAGTTTCTGACTGCGCTTTATGGCCCTGGCTACACGCTAATTTTAACATCCAAAATTCGTCTGTAAGTGATCAGAAGCGGCTGAAACACGAGACCAAAGGAACTACCTAGTGAGTCATCAAAGTGCTTTATTTTATAAAGCCTTGCTCATGGTTGGAGTGTAATCTAAGCGCTAACATATACAATAATGAGTCTTCCTTGCCCAGTCCAAATAAACAGTTTATCAACAATAATGAGTGACAAAACTGCTACACAAAGTGGTACATTTCTAAAACGGTCTAAGAACGTACACTGATTGGCCGCGATTGAATATTTACTCCAAGTACGTGTACCTCATTTTGACTTCAGGGTCTGGCTGCGGCCTCACGCGTCGGGAAGCCACAGGAAATGAAACTCCGGTGATAAATGCAGACAACGGGGGAACACGGGAAAGGACAACAAAATACCAAGCCACAGTACCAACTTATTTAAATACATACAATACAAAAGTATACACATACATTACAGTGCTGCAGACATCACTAAGTCAAACGTAACAAAAAATCCCGTAGGAAAGGCAGGGGAAAGGAGAAAAGAAGTAGTACACAGCAACAGGGATAGTATTGCCTTTGGCCACCGAAGGGTGTGATGGGTGCTATCCTATAGGCTCCTTGGAAGTAAAAGTTACGTTATGCACAGGTGCAGGCTGAGTAGCACTGATGTTAGTTATGGAGAAGGCATGCTGGCACTCCTATCTCTGATAGAAATGATGACGGGGAGGGCGTGACTTCCTTTAGATTGCCTACAAAATCTAACAATTTCAATAAAGAAATTTCAAAGGCACAGCTTTAGCACAGTGTATAAGTAGATAAACTTTAAGCATATGTAAATTTGTCTTTCAAGCATGGAATCTTCCAGGGAAAAATACAAGAAGAGAAGAAATACAATGCTGTTGTTTAAAAATGTCAAACAAGTTAAACGCGATCAGCACAGTTTTAGGCAACGCACTATACAATCAGATCTGAGTACACGGCAGGACGGGTCCTTCTGGTGACAAAAGACGTCCTTGGGAAAAAGCCCTCTGCAATATGCTTCCTCATTTTATTATAAGAGTCTGTCGGGGAGGTGAGTGAGACATCCACCGTGGTACACGACTGCACGTTACACGTGGAGGATGACAGACATACTTCATCTGTACTGCAAAATAACTTTACATGTAAACTTAAAAATCATACATTGTACACAGCTCTAAAATTCAGAAATATCCCTGCCTTCCTAATAATGTAAACAGTAAAATCCGGGGTTAATTTTTAGAGGGATAATCTATAATAAAATACCACTGTTGAAGCAGTACAATGTAAGCGTTTGAACTTCAAATTCCCATTAAATTACAAGAGAATGGAGTTTCTATCCGTGTGCACAACTCTCGCGGGTGAGACACAGCTACTATTGCCCAAAACTATGTGCTTCTTCTGATAAGCTTTTTTCCACTTGTAACATTATTAGTTCCTATACTGCAAGAATATAAAACAAATGAAAACCTCGGGTAACAAAGTGAAATAAGCAAGGTTTTCCCTTAAAGTAAGTTTACTGTAGCAAAAATGTACACACAGCATGAATTACACGTTAGCTCTTGGTAAGGTAGGAGACATCAGCTCCCGGTGCCTGAGAGCCCGGACTTCCCAATGCAATGTGCTGAAGAAAAGGAAGAAATGGGAGAGAGGGGGAAAAAAACCCAACGAAAAAAACCCCAACTGCGAGGACCTGATGGGAAGAGCCTCCGGCACCACGGGCTCACTGCTGCAGCGCTGTTGGTAAGGAGTGCCAGTGTGCACGGTGCAAGTGTAACATTCGCAGTAAGGTTTTTATTATTATCATCACCGTCATGAATACTGTCACGTATCTTTTAGTTCAAAAAAATAAACTGATCCACAGTTTACAGTTTGCTATCAATATTGTAGATTTAACATGCAGTTGCTCTCCCCGCCCCCGCCCCATGCCTCTTTGCTCAGTTGCTCCGTTTCAGCTGGTAGCGTCAGAGTGGGACTGTCGCAGCGCACTCTGAGTAAGCTGTTCTATGTGTTTAATTTAACGTTTTTTTTTTTTGTTTGTTTTTTTTTTGCACACACAAAAGAGTCAGAAATAGCTAGAACTATGCTGGGAATATCAGGCAGCCATTAAAGCGAGTATTCCACCCCACTTCAGTCATCTTTGCCAGCAGATGTAAACAAAGGGGTTGCTTTCTGCAAGATGAGCGCTTCTCTGAGTTCCTTTTGCCCTACCCTCGTAGTCACTGCTGCTGTCCCCAGGTCTCGTGTCTGCCCAGTGTGACAGGAGAGGTTACGTCAAGATGTTGGCAATAAAGTCCAAGAAGCGCTTTGAATACTGTTCGGGATTAACGGTTGAAATTTCTGCACCGGCCTAAACAGAGAATGGAGAGGGAAGAGGGAAGAAGGAAGGAGCAGAGTTTAGTGGATGCTCTGTCACTGACAGCACTACGATGGCTCCATTTGTGGTCTCCGAACCAGATACCACACACACACCCCCTGTTACCAACCCTCCAGCAGAACACGAAGGGCACCTCTTTAGGCTTCACGCTGGTACAGGGACGCTGGGCACACACCACCATAACCCCACAGCGCCTGCCTCCTGGTTCTCACTGGCACTCTTTACTTTCCTTACTCCTCTTTACTTCATTGTATTTCATTCTCCCATACAGTTTCCACTGCTCACACCTAACCACGCTACTCACAGATTCCGGTCTCTTGAACAGCAGTGTCTTCCTGTAGAGAAGACTGAATTACCGCAGTCGGATCCGATGTGTCCCTACTTGCTAATGGATATTGCTATCTGAATGCTAACTCACCTGCTTTGGAAGACGTGGTAACAATGAGACACATTTTTCCCAACATTTAAACCTGGACTCCCTGCATTAGCTGCACAACTGCTATTGCAGTGAGGTCACAGTTTCATTCAGACTTTTATTGGACGTTTTCAGAGCCTTAACCACAGCTGTATTTTCCTCATTTTACAAAAGGAAAAAATGCATGCATGCAATTACAGAACCACCTTCAGTGTCATGTGGCTGAGGATGCAGGCAGTGAAAGAAACAAAATGCTTGCACCAAACTCATGTTCTGTAGTAACTTCTAATCACAGTCAGCTTTAATCATCATAGTTGTTACTTACAACATGTATTTATCCATTATTTAAGCCAGAAGCGTGTTTTTTTTTTTTTTTTTATGTTCAATAATAATTGCCAGCTAATGGCTGCATATGGTCTGCATTGACTTTCAACTGCTTTGAGAACAGAGAGAGTAATGAGCACGCTGTTCTGCAAGCCCGGCCAGGGCTCACTGCTAGGCATTCTAAGTCACCTTCTATTGGAAACTCAAAAACCCCAAACTCTTCGGTTCAAATCACCCACAGTGCCCTAATACTTAACAGGAGGGACTTCAGCCTCATCAATGATTATGCTCTTTTTAAAGAGTTTAGGAAATGCTGACCTTAAATCACCATACAGTGATAACGGAAAATACAAATCTTCATTTTGGAAGACTGGGCTACCTTGCCACAACTCTTTGGTGTCTGCTGCTCAGCGGCAGTTTCAGCCAAAAGTAAAGAAATTCAAGCCAGTCAAATACGAGCCTTCACTGAATGGTATCCAAGTATCTAACACGTACATTTTATACTTAACCTTGCATATTGGACTTTTTTTCTTTTTCTAAGAAATCTTTTAAAGTGAGTCACATTACATGCTAAGGAATTAACTTTCAGCAGGTTGTAGCTAGCAATGAAACCATCACCAGGGCCCCGTGTCTGAAGTAAGATTCACAACAGCTTTCACAGAGCTGTGAGCCAATACAAGTGCCTGGTGAACAGCTTTGTCTCCAAGAATAAAATACATCCCACAAATGTAGGACAAAGCCCTAAAAGGGCAGTGCCTCAATGGTCTTCTTTATGGGTAACAAAAATGTGTGCAGCTGAAAAGGGAGCTTTCGTATCTAACGTATAGAAGTTACTCTGTACTGTTGTACCACGCCTGAAATGAGGAAAACCCATCTATTTCTCCTTTCCACAGATCTCTGGAACTGTGTTCTATCAGTGCACTAACCAAGCAAACTGCAGAAGTATAAATTGTATCAGAGGAAAAAAACAGACACTTACCCCATGCTTTACTGTTTTTGCAGCATGGGCAGCTTTCTTTTTTGCATCATAATGAGTAAGAATGTCAATAATGGCCATAAAGTATACTTCCTTCCTAGGTGCACCTGCAAAGGGCAAGTACATGAAAGTGAGAATGACATTTCAATCATGACTTCTCCTTCCAGCAAAGGAGACTTCTTTAGGATCATTCAGCAGCTCAGGGAGGTTAATGTCAGTCAGAATTACAGTTCTGTAAGGAACGCAGGCTCAAGATATTCCTAACTGAAAGTTTAAATGCACTCATGTGTAATGTGAAACCCCACGAACAAGTGTAAAATAAACCACCAGCATACAGGAATAGGAATTATTGCTCACTTAATGTGGATTTCAAGTTCCTTTACAGTTATACAAACAAACAAGGAAAGACTAAATTTTATATGAGAGGCAGTGCTGCTGAGTCAGCAAGAACATATTTTATGAATGAATGAAACTATATATTTATCAATGTAAATACTGATGAAAAAAAAAACGTTCCAGTCTTGAACAGCCATTGAGAACTGTGCTGTCTGAACAGCTAATTCAGTACCTGAGCTGACTGTGCAGTAGGCATGCTATTTGACTGCATACCCACACATCGCTACATCTGAGAAATATGCTCAGTAGCAAAGCTGTGCATTACAGATGTCTTTTGCTGCACCAAAGAACAACTGATTTCCTCCTCTACAAAGCAAATTTATATTATGCAACGTAACTTTCCCTTAATATTGTTGTGAAGATATTTGGATTCCAGTGTAAGAATCAAAACATCTTACCACACAAATGTTTATTCCTACTTACTTTCATGGGATTTTATTCCATAAACATCAATAGCTGGATCAAATTCCCCAGGAGCCAAAGGCAGCGAGCTGTTCAGTGTATTTCCTGGACTGTCTGGAGGAGTTCCAATGGGGTGTGTCCCATCGCTTTCACCTTCATCTTCTCCATCATTCTCTTCACACTCTACTTCTTCCTGTTCAGCTCTTTCAACATCATGAATTCCAACTAGCAAGCTGTAGTCCATGAGTTTTAGCTGAGCAAGGAACTAGAAAGTGATAACAAGCAATTTATCAGTATCACAGAAAAATGTAAGCTCCACTTTCAAATATGAGAAGTTACAAAGATGTCATTGGATGAGAAAAACGGGCCCTTCTAAGAAAGAGCAAGGCGGAGGACTGAGAGATCAAGCTAGCAAAGAGAGACTTTTAATTATTAAGATGTAGTAACAGCACACAGGTCACTTGCAACTTACGCTAAAAAGCCCTAGGAAGCTGTAGCAGTGTTCCAGTTAGGGCTGTTCTGACAAGACCGGTGCATGGGGTGCGATGGTCTACTGCCATGTCTGCCCCTTCACCCCCTTCTCAGCCTTACTAGAGAATCATGCAGAAGTGCTTAAATATCCTTGCAGTGGAAATGCAGTGAAGTTTTACATCATGAAGAAATAAAATGATGCCGATCTCTCTTCAGAGTTCAAATCACATAAGCAAAACATGAATGTGAATGAAAGGGTATTTCTCAATCAAGGCTAAAGATGGGAGTTTGAAGAAAGCTGGAAAATGAATATACTTGCTGGGTAGACAAATTGTTATTTCAGTTGATGGGAACAGTGTGAGGAAGGAAGGAAAGAGGAAGATGGAAGTAAGAACTGTACTCAAGCAAGAAGAAGGGATAAACAGTTCAAGGGGGGAAGCTGCCATAGGAGGAACCTCTGTGGAACCTCTGCTTATGATACACACAGAGAGAACCTGAAAATACAAATTGTTTAAGCTTTTAGAAACACTAACGGGCTATAAAATGCAAATTAGAGCAGATGAGAGAAGGGATTTGGGTCAGACTTTGGAATAGTGGTACGGATCAATGAGATGAGTATAAAAACATCAGGAAATAAAAAAACAAGTTTGTCAAAATCCTGATTCTTCTGCGAAGAAAGAGCAATCATAGCTAACATGACTCTGAATTCAAGTGCTAGAAATATATCATGAAAAATGAGATTGAGAAGAGGCTTAAGAAGAAAGAAGAAATTGGTTTCTAACCATTTCAGTATAATAAAGCAAAAGATTGTTCACAAGACTGGAAGAGATCTACAAGACTGGAAGAGACGATATACAATGATATACAAGAAGAACAGATGA
Source organism: Numida meleagris (assembly GCF_002078875.1). Taxonomy (NCBI): domain Eukaryota; kingdom Metazoa; phylum Chordata; class Aves; order Galliformes; family Numididae; genus Numida; species Numida meleagris. Next base: position 17,144,972 of record NC_034410.1, on the reverse strand, counting down.
GATTGGCCAAAGCTAATGGAGTGGAAAGTGGAGGAGTGGAAGGACTCTCCAGGCACATCATTAGGTATGTGATAAATATCAAGAGAGAGGAGAAAAATCTACCGATAATGATTTAAAAAATTGCAAGAAAGAGAACAGATCCTTGGGAAGAAGAGTGAACTGCAAATTAGAAGAATAAGGGTTTTGTGAAAGCACAGAGAAAAGATCATCTGATTTAAAGTGGAAAAAATATCCTTATGTGATTTTTCTCAGGACAGTCTCATGAGGTGGCAGGAAAATGAGGTAGGAACAAACAGAAAAGTCATGGACAAGAGGCCATCAGAACAGCAGCAACAGATATTACTATAATAGCAACAGATATAATATGTTTGTTCGAATAAAGGAAAGGGATGCAAGACAATTATAAGAGAAACATAGTACAACAACAACAAAAAAACATTTAATGACAAACAAGAATGGATACAAAGTCATCTACTTCAGAATTCTATCTCATAGTTTGACTATTAATACTGTTACATGAGATAATTATATGCAAAGTGCCGTGCATTTCTCTTCATTGTAGTAAAATCTGTGCCCAGCACTGGGTAAAAAATGCATACTATTAGTTATCTAGCAAGGGCAGAAGAACCAGTAAAAGCAAAACAAGACTGAAGAACAGCTTGATATTATTAAAATCAGGTGTCAGACCACTTCATGCTAGTGGTCTTTGTATATTTAACAACACTGTATAAATTTCAAAACCATAAAACACGGCCTCTCAAGATATTATCTGGAATCTGCCCTTGTATTTACAATGCAGTAAATGACGTAGAAGATAGCACACAATCCACATTCTGCAGCAATAAAGTATCTTCTATATTCATTGCACACATTGAAGATCTTGTCTGCAACCTACTTAAAGTAAAAGCTTTAAGTCAGCAACTGCAGTACATTATACAAAAATTTAGCTCAAATAAACCTATCTCCAGAGCTGTGACATTAACAGAGCAGTTTTCGAGCATGATGTTCCAAATATAAACAAAGCATAAATTGATATTTCACAAAATACTTTTGTTTTCATAATCATCATCATAAATTTCTCATCATTATGATAATGGGAAATTATATCTCTTCAAAAGCAAATCATTGCAAATTCTAAGGTTCCAGTATTTCGTACAACTACTGAGCTTTTCAACAACACTCAGATACAGATCTGAAAAACTAGACAAGTCAGTTCACATAGCCATCCTGATATAAGTAGCTGAAAGTCTCTTTAAGTCACAGAGGCATTCTGCTATCAGGTCTCTTCCAACAAGGGAAATGGATTTTAGGCTTTGAGTAAAGGGACTGCAAAATACTGTGTTCAGTGGTAGTATTCTGAGTTATAGAAACTGAAGTCAAGTTATATGAATTAAATAGCTGAAAATTTAGTTTTATTTGCTGACTTGCTAGATCAATCATAGTAAGTATGACATTAGATTTGTATATTAACACTTTTCCAGTAGGTATAGACTTCACTTAGCCAATTATAAATTTGTAAGACTGTCCTATGCTAATGTTCACCTGCTGCATACAAATTTCTGAAGCACACCACTATCGTGATACTAAGGATAATCTAAAACTGGATGACTAATATGAAACAAATAGAGCATGCACAGCTGTGAGTAGGGGAAGCTACATTATCTGTTACAGACTACAGTCCGCATATGGCTCCAGCTAACGTCAGGCAGTCCTGGTGTACCTCCACCTGTAAAACACAACCAGCAATACTCACCTCTCTCTCGGGGGCATTTGGAAGGACTATGCTTGTAAAGTGCTTATGCACTAAGCAGTACCATCATTTTAACATCACATCATCAAGGCAGGGACAAAGCATGGCAACCAGCTATGGCATCAAGCCATTTATCACATCAGCAAAAGCAGTGATCAACTCCTGAAAGTTTAAATTATGTTTCATTTAAAACAATCAGTGCTGACAGATCATGAGTTTTCATTTATGAATTTCAGGTATGCTTTCCTGAGCTATTTGCAATCTGCCATACATTTTAACAACATAGAACTGAACAGGGGCACTCTTACCTCAACATCCTTTTTGAGTTTCTCAAGGAACATCTTTTTGTTATTTTCATCAATATGAATCTTTTGGCCATCGTTAATAAAATCGTTGTCTTTGAATGTTGGCAGCTCTTTGGCCTGAAATAAACAAAAAGTGCTGTAAGAGTCAGAGCACAAACAGAAGTGCAGTGCAATTGATGGTTCGGAATGGGTCCAGAGCGAAAGCCTCTCCAACCCCACCAGGAGCTAAACCCTCAAACCTCCCAAAATGCAAAAGGCCCAAAAGAGGGCATTAGTGAGCTGTCACAGCTGAAAGCCCCACCACTTCAGCAGCGCGAGCAACTATTCTTCCGCTGCATGCAGCTGCTCACAACTGCAAGCAGAAATCCTCTTCCTTAGCTTATCCATGCTGTGAGTAGCCTAGAAGGTATACATTCACTGGGAATGCAGTAAATTTAACTAGCACAAAATATCAAACTCAATACTTCATTTGCATCTAACCTTCAAGTCCGTACTTCTTCCAAGATGTCATTTGTCAAAGTGACAGTAAGTGAAGCTGAGACACAATCTATACCTCACAACGAAGTGCTCTTGCATCAGATCTTATAGATCAAGCCAGACTGGATTACACTTTACACAGCTACTGTAAACATCTGTGAGTGCCTAATATCAAGTAACTGTTTATAAAATACCAAGTGAACATGAATTATGCAATGCTGCTTAGAAGTGGTGGATGCTGCCTTTTAAATACATAATTAAATATTCTTGATATTGGAGCATTAGTTGATTATCTTCATCTTTAACTCTCCCATGAAGTGATTTGCAACAGCATTAAGGAAAGCCAGAAACTCTCACATGACCACTGCAGTAACCACTGGTTTTAGTACTAAGACCCTCAAATGGGTTGTTTTCAGAGGGCAATGACTGAAAGCTTGCTTTAAAGAAACACCCAACCAAGAAAACAAATGATAAAATAGTTCCTTTGGCATATTTGGTCAAGCAACACAGAAGTACTCATAGCTTCTGCAATCAGAGCCTTAAAAAATTTTGCCCATTCAGCCTTTCTCCCTGCCCTCATCCTTAACAAACATTAGGGAAGAAAAGGCTTTGTTTACAAAGAAATGTCGCAGAACACCTGAGTGTTAATCCTCATTTGCAAGTCCTCCCACTAGGAATGAAAAGCAGCTAACATCAGCCCACTGGAATATCCTCCACAAGCGTAAGCAGTAAGTACATAACTTCACCAAAGACAGTACTTTTTATAAGTTTATTTTCTTTCCACAACACAGTAAGGAAAAGATCTCAGAGGTACTTTTTTCTTCTCTGAAACACACATACTGGAAAGCACAGCTTTAAAATACTAGTGTCACAGCAGACCCTGCAATGCCTTTATGCATCTTCCCAATGGGCAGAAGCTTTTCCTGTTGATGGGCTGTGCGCAGAAGTGGCCAAAATGCTCAGCTCCCTGACTCTTCAAATTTATTTTCCTGGAGTTGGAAATTAGGAATTGCTCCAGATCCCACAGTGCTCCATTTGTTTAGAGAAGTAACCACTATCATCTAATTATTGCTTCAAACATTTAGTTATGAATCCACATTAAATTCACTGCATCCCAACACCTAAGAACGTTAGAGAAAACCAAGGTCCAAGCCTGTCTGCTCCGAACCATTACCACGTTGCGCCTAGAACATTATGATGCATTAAAATACACTCTAGTGTTGCTCCAGAGGCTTTCTACCTATTTTAAACTGAAAATAAAAGGAAAGCCCCGCCTAAGGGCACTGCTTCTTCGAGTGAGCTGTTCTGAAGTGCTTCCCTTACAGGTGCCATAGATGCATCCTAAAGCCAGCAGTGATTTGGTTACTGCTGTACAACAAGAGGTTTAGGAGCAGAGGGAGTTTCAGATAAGCATTCTGAACCAGCAGCTGCAGGGACTGTCACACACAAACAGCCCTGCAGACGAGGGCTGGTTCTGCAGGGGCGGGCTGGGGATGCGGGGATGCTGCCAAGGCCAGCGATGGAATCTGATGTGTGGGAGGCTCAAGAATGGAGAGGTTTGGATGAATTCACTGAGGCTGAAAGACTAATGAAAAGAATGCAGAAACCAAATTCCCTTCACTGCTAGCACCAAAGTCACTAAAAAGTCCTTATCTTGGGTTATGTTTGCGCCCAGTTGTCCCGGTTGTAGATGACACTAGGCAGAGGTTAAAGTGAAACAAACCCATCAACACTGAAAAAAGCCCTATCAGTGCTGCATAAGATCGGGGGAGGCAAGGTGGAAGGATGTGCCTGCGGCTCAGAGACAATGTGTGGGTCCATGGGCAGGCCCTGCCGGGCAGGCCAGGGACTACTTTCAATGGAACTGAGCCAGCAATGCTGAGGCCCCTCCAGGCCTCAACACCCTGCAGGTTTTACCTGAGGGCATGTTTCCTCACCCAGATCCCACAGCACTGAAGGCCTAGCAAACACAAGCATAAACTAAAAGCCAGAGCTGAGGCAGGTACAATAGAAGAAACCTGAGCTAAAAAGCTACATGCCAGTGGTTGCTCTCACCACATTAACTTGAATGATGCCCCCCAGCCTACACTCTTCCTTCTAGGTCTTACCAGACAAAGCCTTCTGTCTTTTTTTTTCTTATGTGCTGAACAGTATCACTCCATATTTACTTGAAGATGAACAGCTCTAGGATACTGTTGTAATCCAAATATTACTAATGACAGCCAGCACTAGTAGCAATTCTAGTAGCACTTTTACTGCAATTAATGGCTTAGAATTTATTTGAAGATTTAGGAATTAAAACCTATGACATATACAGCTAGGAGGGGCTCTAACTTAACATTCATAATGTATGTGTCCATACTGAAAAATTAAAATACGAACATTTTATTCTGATGCACTGAAATAAATACAAGGAAAACCACGTTGTGGCAGTCTGAAACACTATCTGAATGAGAAAATTGAGACTTTGCTTTAATGAAATAATTGATACGATTAATTTTTCATGAAGTCTCAAATATTTCCAATGAAGCAAAATCCTTGTTGGAAAAAGATTCTCCCAGAATGTAATTCATTATAATGAACGTATTACTATCATTAAAGAACTAAATATTTTAAGAGCTGCACAGGAGATGAACATCTAACTACTTCCACTAAATTAATAATAGATTTTCTTTCTGAACCACTTCCATCATTTTTAATCCCCTACTTAAAGATGCAAGAAAGGCACAGTAGTTTTACAAATATAAGTATCTATTTACTAGAACAGCATGCTACTTACACACTTCAGGTTCCCATTCTAAAGTCTGTCATGGTTACAGGCAACTTTAATGATAGGAAGGTTTTCCTGTCATTGAAAAGTCTGAAGACCAATAAAGTGGTTTTATTTTGGACTACGAAGACAGGATACATAAAGCCAGATTCAAAAACTAAAATTACTGTGAAGAATCGGAGGTGAAATTTAATTTCCATATGAATATGGATATAGTTTTTGCAGATGTCTCATACATCTCAATTTAGCATCCTATCCTAATATGTTAAAATGAAGATTAGTAATTTTTTTTTTCCAAAGGGATTTTTTGTATCATGACCTAGTATAACAATCATGGCTGGTATTAATGCTGACATTTTGGAAGAAGCTTGCTAAAACAGCTGTAGGACAGTTAAATTTGAGAATAATTCTTGTACTGAAGAAGGGAAAAAAACCCCACAAACTAATTTCACAACCTGACAGCAATTTCTCAGCTAGCAAAGGCAAAGAGTAGCTTGTGGGAGAAATGTTGCACAGAAATCTTGTTTGTTTGGAACTAGTCACCAGCCACCTTATTCCCACAGCTAATCACTGGCAAAATTGGGCTGACAGTTTATACATTTTGAAAATGGTGCAGAATATCTGCCTAGAATTAAGTTCCGTATCCTAGGCTTCTTGTCTTAGTGACTGGCTTGCATTCACTTTTTTCTTTTTCTTTTTAAATTAAATAAGTTATGTTAACTTTAAACTCATTGTGCTTACCAGCATATGTGGAAGGCAGCATTTTTAAAAGAAGGATATTATGCTACATTTACTTTGCAATAATTTGGGACAGGTGGTTTTGAACTGAGTCAAAAGTCTGAAGTCATCAGATCCACAAGAAGAAAGAATAACTAGAATCTCCTTTGGAAATCTGGAGATGGGAGCTGCTTCCCTTTGCTGGTTATGGAAGCTGAGTCCAAGCCTCTCCTGCACAATTTGCCTTGTCCTGGGCAGATGTTTCTGACCAAACAAGGTCCTACCACAGTGTTTAGCGTAACGGCAACGAAAATAAAGGTGCAACCCCAAAAATGGGGTTTGAGAGAGAACACTGAAATGGTTGTAGAAAGTACAAGGAGGATTTTTACAGGACAAAAGATTGTGCAAGAAATTGTAGATGGATTAGGAATTCAAGCATGTACAAAAGTAGCAGCTAAAAACTTGCAAATGGTCTGGAAAATGCATAGGGAATTATCCCTATAATGAATATTTTCCTGCTGCAAAATGAACAGGAGACGTAAAATGCAATACAAAGATTCTTTTTAAGAAAAAAATAAATTGTTTTAACACAGAGAATACAGACTTTTAAATGAAACGAAACCAAATACCCATTCACCCACCCACCGACCAGCCTAAGGGAAAATAGTGATTTGCTTGAAAAACAGTCATGGGTTGGTGTCACACGACGGCTAGATGTTGAAACAGGAATCTGAATTCTGAATATTTATTGTTATCTTTGCAATGTATGGCAGTGTGATGATTTGAAAGTTATGATCTCTGCATATGTCAACTTGAGATTTCACAGAGAAACAGAAGTCATGCTTCAAGCCTGTTGTGTGAGACTGGCAAACAAGCAGATTGAAATAATTAAAAGAAATAAGTAAAAAATGCATTTTCAAAGTAGCAGGAAAAAATCCTAAGTTTTGGGGATGATCTACCTTGAATCAAGTTTTACCTACTTCAAGACTGTGTAAACTTGTTGCTAAGGTCCTGTATTTACTATCATTTTTATGCATTTATGCTTATTTACCACAGAGGTGGTAATACAACCAATTTTATATTAATTGAAAGACACATAATTATCAATCTGTGAAATTCTACAAGAAAGATGAAATATGGTAGGTTTCACATCACTTAGCTTTTATTATTTTTCTTGAAATTTCTCTCAGAGTCGTTCACTCACTAGCAACATCCTAAAGTTCTTTATAACTACAAGTACTCTCAGCTGGAACTGCTAATTTGATGCCATCCTGAAAATACAGCATAATTATGAGCAGACAGACCACCAGGGGAGTTCTGCATTATCCTTGTTCCACTTAAGAGGGCAAAATTGTCCAAGGAATGAATAGAAAATGCCCACTATTAATTTTTTTTTAAAAGACAGAACTAAAGACTAAAAAAAATAAAGGAGCAGCTGTCAGAACATGACAACTGTTGAAACATACTGTTCTTTTTAAATTCAAGACATCTGTAAGTGCATGTTATGATATTTGTTGCCAAGAAAGTGATGACTTTATTATTAAAAATATCACTTACAATGCAAATGAGAAGAATTGTGTGTTAAGGTGAAATCTAAGGGATGGAGCTTGTCTCCACACTGATTATCATAAAATATTGATATGACAGTTTCAGAGCTTATCATCAATATGTTAGGATACGAAACAGTTGAAAACAGTCAAACGGAAGATAAACTGAGAATAAGACAGAAAGTAACATTCTAACATTCTTCAGAGTCATCCAGACAGCTTTTCTTCCTAAAATCTTAATCTTGAATCTTAATACCACTTTTACACTACAAAACTGAAATAGAAGAATACTTCTTTTTCCTGATTTCGTACTTTATGTTCCAATAAAACTTTCTCTATAATTGATTGGTTCTTATTTATTAACTACGTAACAAAGAGTATTTTGATAGGAAAATGTTTCAAGAACATCACCATTTTATCCAAGTTTGCCATTTCAGAGTAATTTATTTAAAATTTGCAACCTTCATTAGAAAGTGACAGAAAGATCCAGTTTTCTGATTTCCGGATTCCACAGCTGTAAAGGAAGCCAATACTACGCTTGACATTCTGAAAACCATTTGATTACTTGAATACTGCCATTTGAAATTAAATACAAATTCCTTAAAAGCTCATTAAAACCTACATCATGGCCAGACATTTTTAGCCTTATATTTTACCATCAAAAGATTATTGCATTTTATTGCTTTTCTGTTTTTCATACGAGAATAGCAATAGATATCTCTACAATAAGTAATTAATTAATGTTGCTGATAATTGGAATTTGGTTATTATTAATATCACCCTGCAATGACATTAGTAAACTGATGATTTAATTTGCCCCTGGCTAAAAGTTAGCTAGTAAGTTACAACACCAGACAGGTATTTGAGATTTTTTTTCTCTTGTTTAGTTATTCAGAACAATTTTTTCAAACTTATTAGATTTCAACACAATTCTCAGGGTCCCCAGTCCAGTGACACGCATGCAAAAACACATCTCACGATAGCAGGTATTTAGCACTGTTTATATTGCTTCAAAAGTCAAGCATTCCTTGTCTGTTCATACACAAACACGTTTAAGCTTAAAAATGGTTCTTTAGAAATATGCTAAGTAGTTTATATGCAAGGAAATTAATGCCTATTGCAGGACAGGTTCAGATCACAATGATCTGAACCTAGAGTTCCAAATACATACAATGAAGACGCTTGTGTATTCTTCCGATCCTTTCTAGACCAAAAGACAGATTTCAAAATGTATACACAAAACATGTAATAAGCAAAATATGATTTTACCCTTGCTTGGAATTATCTGCTAGATTCTGAAGAGTTTGTACAATGTTGTTCCCTCTATGAAGTGAGCAGTCTACCCAATTCATTCTCCTGCTTAGAAATGTTGGTTCTGAGTGGCAGCTTGTCACCTCTTTGCTGAATTATGAGTAGCAAGAGTCTGTTCTAACAGCCAGAGACTGTCTGCTTACAGCTTAATAAACTGTAGTTCTGTCTCCAAGAAATCAAATGCATTTGAAAAGAGTATGATGTGCGAGACTTAGAAGATCAGAAGGAGAATTTGGGGGGAGCAATTTTTTATACAGCTTTCATTTAAATATGCAAAATGGAAGGGGTGGCTCCAGACATACAGACGTTCATAGGAATTTTGGCATTGGCCTCACTGAAGTTAAAATTTCATATTACATGTGGAGAATAATTTTTCTATACAGTTATACAGCTTTGTTTCAAATTAGCTATAATCAACTTAAGTAGCAATTTTGCCATAGACTTGCATGAGAACAGAATTCAGTGATTCTTTCAGGTTCTAGCCAGTTATATAGTAACTAGATATATAGTTACTAACTACATATCATCAGTGCATCCTGATTTATCTGTATACTATTTTGAGACATATTCCTAAAACTCCTCAAAAACTTAAGCACCAAATATCTGCACAGCATCATCTCTTGTAGAGCTAACTGTGTAATACTGATAACATTTACATTATTATTCCAAGCATTAATACTGTAATCTGAAGCAGTCACATCCAAGTAATTTGCCCTCCTCATTTATATCAGATCATTTTAGCACTACCAGCAGAAGCTTTCAATGTCACTAGGTATCACTTGTAAGAAACCTGAAGAGTTAATATCTTTGTTTTAAAAACACTAGAGTTGTGCTACTAAACAAGACCAAAAATAGACCACAAGGAAAGAATGGAGACCATTCAAGAAATGATCTTAAGGGCCCAAAACAGAAAAAGAGAGCTAATGCAGATTACTGCAATGGCAATTGACATTTGTGACATCTTAGTTGCATAATGCTGGAAGAATTTTAAGTGTTCAGCCACGCCTTAAGAGGAAGTGGAAAAACTTAGCACACAGAGTTTATTTGCAGCTAGAAATGCATCACTGACAGCTACTGCAAGCCCCTTATTTCTTACTGCAGTTTTGTGATTCATAGAAGAGTTAAAGAGGCTGGTATGATATGACTAATGCTTAGGATAAAAACAAGTGACTGGAATGGAATTTTGTGACAAAACAAAATGAAGCCTTTTAAGCAAATTGCTGAATGATCTTATGCAACAGCATAATTCAGAAGAATTATGGAAAACTTAGGAAAACTAGTGTCACGAGTTCCTAGACCACTCAAAAATTTGGAAATCTAAGAAGACTTACAGAATGGAGACTATGTCCCACTTTCAGTTATCTGCAGAATCTTTAGACAAACCTCACGTGCCACTGTATTTCACTGGAACCTCAAAGAACACTTTGAGAATGTTCAATTTTCCACATGAACTCAAATTGCAGATGGAGAAAAACAAAGTGACAACTTCCTTTTAGAGAAAAGTTACAGCTATAGAATTTGAAGGAGACTCACTCTCATTACACCTACGCGTGTCCACGTCTGTCAGCTGCTGGCTTGTTTGTACAACCTTTACATAACCAGTGGTTCTCACAATTCAAGGTTTGATTCATTTTTACATTTATAATAGGAGTAGTGCCATGTCACATAGTTCCATAAATCTGTGTCCATAAATCTTTATATTAAAGAGTAAGAAAAAGAAGATGAGGAAGCAAGAAGAGAATGAAGTTCCTGATGTTTTCCTACCACAGGGCAGGCCCTGAAGAAACTAAGAAGAGAAGAGAAAAAAGGAAAAGGAGGAGGTAGACGAGTGGCTCACTTACCTCTGAAATTTCAACACCATCGCAAACCAATAGTCAAAGGTCTGCGGTAAATACAGGAAAGATAAAGGACGGAATAAGGTAGAACTCAAGCAGGAGAATATGACAGAAAAAAAAGAAAAGGGGCAGAACAGCACTGATTATCCTTGTCCTGACACTAGCTAGCAGTTTAGATAACTGAAAAGTAAACAGAAATGCACCATACCTTTTCTTTGTCACTGGCTTCTCGAGCCACAGTAGAGCCCTGAAACAGAAAAAATGGATCTAAAAATGTGCATATGTCAGAAACTAATTTGAAAACTTTACGATAACAGGTCAAAAAGTGGATGAACTGCATCCTTCTGAAATAAAGAAGGTGATACACGAGGTAGAGTGTCTTAAAGTTCTGCCATCGCTTGAAGAAGATGTATCATGTGAGAAGAAAGATGGATTAAATCCTCAAATGCTCTGTATCTATTGTCTCTATGACTGATGGAGGTTTCTTCCTTGTGTCTCACCCTAATTCTGAGACAACCTTGGAAGTTCAGTTTGCCTGGCAGACTTCTGATCTTTTTGTGCCAATTTAGACGTATAGTTGTGGGATAGCCTACTCTATATTACTTGGGAATATGTAATACACATTTTAAAAGGATGTCACACAATATAAATACATACAAATATTAAAAAAAGATCACAAACAAGAACAATGTACCGCACAGCAACATGAAGTCAAAAGAAGAGATGAGATCAACAGAGGATTTACAAGATTTACAGCGTTTGCCAATGGCATCTTGGGTATTTTAAGATACTTCTTTTTAATGACTGAAACTAATACGTAATATGGTACTTTTTGAATAAGCTGTAGGCGACCAAAAAATGGCTGTATATATTTCTTTGCAAATTTCTTGGAGAAGGACCATACCTTTAAGTACCCAGAATTTATCAGGTAATAGCACTGCAAGAAATAGTAGCTATAGTTATGTCTTCATAATACCATAACGTGATAAGCATTGGATATTGAAAGAGTGGTACATCAGCTCTCTCTTGTTGGAAGGTACGCACTGTGTAAAGAAGTGCTCGAGTGTACCTGCACTAGCCTGAAGAATGTGAGGATTCACAACCACACATTTTTATACCATGTTTCGTTCTGTTTGCAGAGAAAACTTAGAAAGAACAGAGAGAAAAGATAAATGGACAGCAGCCCTTCAGTATTACACATAGTCCAGCAAGCAGAGATTTCATTTCATTATATCTTTAGCCGATAAAGAACTCCAACAAAAGTCTATGATATTTTAGTTTACTGATTTACTTATACTGTATTCTGTGCTCTACCTACCTCCAGAACTATTGGGTCTGGACAAAGATCAGCAGAAAACCAAATGAAAAAAGAGGATTTGCAATAGTAAAAATTATGGAGGTTGTGAAATTTAACACTGAAGTAATCTTAAGAAAAAGTCTCAGTGGACAGGAAAATACCTTTGAAATCCTATGCTGATCTGTAGTAGAAACTTTTGTCTAAGTTGGTGTCAGAAATACTCACCTACAAAAAAGGAGTCTGAACCTGTAACTGCAGATGCTGTATCAACAAAATTAAGAAAAAAACTACTTATAATCTTTGCGGTGTCATTAGAAATATGCTGAGAGGAGTTCATTTTCAAGAATAATATGACATTGATGCTGAATTTAAATTGCAAGAGAAGGTTATCTTTACAGCAATTTTGCCCGGCTGGACAAATTGAACAGTGTAAAGAAGCATGGAAAGAGGTAAGCAGCAGCAAGTGTGGTGCTGTTTAGACCAATGATAAGGAAGTATTATACGCTATTTGATTTTTGTTGCTGTGCTTTTGTCCCATTTTTTAATGCATGTGGTCATTATGATGCTCTAAAATACATATAGTTGTCTCAAATTTTGGAAGTTATTCATTACCCATTCAGGTCACTCGTTCTTAGTTGCACTTCTGGAGAAAATCCTCCAAAAAAAGGCAGCTTATGATTGAATAGTTGCTTTCTGCCCCTCTACTAGTCACGTCATGCATCAACTGGGTTATTTCAAATGAAAAACAGCTTAAATCTGAGAGAGTAAATTCAAAGAAGAGCAAAAACAAAACAAAAATATCTTTCTTCTGTAAGCTCTGCCAAATACTGAAAACCATTAAGTCAACAGTTGGGGAATCAATTCTTACAGATCAGGTTCAGTCAACTATACAACCAGTTTCTAGGTAAATACCCAGGAATGGTTGCTGCAATATATAGCATTACACATCTCTTAATACAGAATGCTAAATAAATATCTTAAAATAAGTATGCAGATGCACGTAGTGATTCAAAACAGAAATTAAATGCATTAGAAAGAAGTAGCTTTCTAAGGGAGACATTATGGAGGAAATAAAAACAATCCCTTAGGTAGAAGCCTAGAAAGACTATGAATGTATTTCAGGCATTTATTCTAAGTGCCTGTATATTAAATATCAGCAAAATTACATTTTAGAACAAAACTAAAACATATCTTATGATAAAAGCAAAAGAAATTCTGTATTTTAAGAGCAATTCTCTTTTTATCAGAACTATTATTAAAATGCAGAAGGAAATATGCAACTTCTGCAGAAGTGATGTACTTTGTAGTAGCATTTTGTTGGTTTAAATAATGACATCATGTAGTCATTTTATAAAAGTCCTCTGCACAATCAGCTGCGGCTTTCCATAATGTTGAGAAAAGCCTACAGTAAGCAGAATTCTTATTTGTGTGAAGTGTTTTACCCTTAGCCATTAGTTACATACAACAAACCTTTTTCGTTAAATCGCTCCATTTAAAACAATGCAGATAAATTTGTGGTTTCTATAAAATCATTCTTCTGCTTTTCTAAGCTCAGATGCAGAAGTACACCAACTAATTAAGGTTATTACATAACACAGGGTTAAATTCATTAAAATTTTGAGCAATCTTCAATCATCAGCAGTTGTATTAAAGATTTTAAGCTACTTTGTCAGTTATTTAATCTGCAGTTATTTCTCACCTTTAAATCATATTTTCTATAAACAGATAAACGATGGCTGAACACATTTCTTGTAACGATCATATATATTTCAACTCCATCGACAGTGAGCCGGTACATGCCCAAAAACTGGGGAAGAAGTGTATTTCCATGACACTCCACAATAAACTGCAGAAGCAAAAGAAAAAACAAGAATGAGGACGGTTATACTGGATATAAATATGTATTTACACACTTCAAAAAATGAAACAACCAGAAACATCACATCTATTCATCGAACATATATTTGGGTGGCGACAAACATTTGAGAAATCACACCAAAACAAAGCCCTTTAGCAGGAGGCTATCCTGCTTTTTGGTCAGTGTTTAAAAAATAAAACTGAGAACTGCTTAATTTGTAACTTCTACAGATGATGTCACTGGAAGAGCTGGCTGCATGTGACAGATCAGTCCCCTTTTGTGGTTCAGAAGTGCACCTCATGCATATTTGGTACTGGCATAAAAAAAACAGAAATAGTTTTCCAAACATCACATTACTGTATTTTATACTCTGTTATCCCTTTTTTAATCTGTTTCTCCATTCTCAGCGTGATGACCATTTGCGGTGCTGTCACCAGCAACAGGTATTATTTACTACCAACAAATGTCTCCCAGCGCTTTGCTGCTCAGAGCTGAGCAGCGATGTACAAGGATCTTTTTAAAAAAACTTACGAATAATTTCATTTCCTTAAGGATGCCATATTGCATTACAAACATGCTATCAAGCTTGGAAAGTTTCACCATCTGCACCTGAAGCCAGACTTTATTTATTTAGGTATTCAGCGTTTGATGACAAATAATACAACCAAAGCTCTTAGAACTCTGAAGATTTTGCAATTTTTGGCTCTGTTAGCTTTAAGGAATTTCTTTCAATAATTTTACATTGGAATCTGCACAGACCAATATAAACTTCCCTTTTTTAAATGGCAAAATCAAAAATAGCTTTTAAGAAAGATTTAAGAATCCTGAAAACAACCCGGTCCGGCAAGAACCAAAGTGAACAAGCAACAAAGCTTGAAACTATTGGCTGTGAATAGAATACGGTTTAGACTAACAACTCTGACACATCAGTTCTTCAACAGTTCAGGTTATAACAACATTTTTGGTCTGTCCTACAGCTTTATTAGAGGTTACAACCCATATACATGCCACAGATGCTCCAGTCTAGCACCGTAAGCTCAAAGCCCCAAATGCAAAGCAGCCTGACGGCCACAAAGGCAATTTCAGTACTGAAGAGTGCACAAAGATTATCATCCTGCCTCTGAGAAACACTTCTGTTTTTAACAGATACTGAAGTAGAGTTGTTGAATTACAGGTTTCTGGCCACAGGCCCGTGTACTGGATACATAGCTCATTTTGACCATCAGCAAGTTTTCCAAAAGATCTGATCATAAAGAGAAATTACAACCCTTAATGCTAAGGTTACAGAAAACATATTTTAAATAGTAATCCTTGCTATTCAGGCTGCACTGCTTACACTGTTACAAACATCAAGCATTTGGCATATATCCTAAAGGTTAATGTCTTTCTAATGCTTTAGAAGGTGGCAAGTTCTCATAACAGCGTTCATTAAATGAGTCCCTCTATATATTAGTTTCTGCAATGATGATAAAACAAATCTAGCTTCCAAGAAGAGTTTAATGTCACAGAATTTCAGGCACTCAATTATTTAAAGGATCCCATCTATTTCTAATCTTACAGCTCTGACCTATGGAATTTGAATTCCCATGCAGTTAAAGGAACACTGATTCAAGTTTTCTAGATAAGGAACTGAGATGCAAGAGAATTAGGGACTTTGTGGCACATGAAGGAACAGACTTGGGCATCTGAAGGACCAGGCTAATCCCTGCCTTCCCAGTCGCCTTTCCACCAACTGCTAGGGCACAGTCTTGACACTTAAACACTCTTCAACACTAGATACTGCTAACTCTTCTGATTTTAATCTTGCTGGTCCTGAATGTCCCCATCTGTAAAATAGCAATGCCCTTAACAAAGAATATGGGCAACACACTCCTGAAACAGCAAAAAATAAATCCTTTGGTTAGCAGCAAGCAGCCACCTCCCTAACTTTTCTTTAATATGAGCCATGGGAAAAGGCAACTAATGAGAGTAACTTAAGTCCTATTTGTAAGTTGTCGTTAGCCGCCTGCCAACACTGTTGTTTCATTGTAATATTTTGCTAACAAGTCTTCTCAAAAGTCCATGTTACTAGTATGGACCACAGGTCATGAAATGCTCTGCTAGTATTTGTGCCTCATCTGACAAAAAAGGACTTGGCTATACTACTGCAGACTGCTAAGAAACCTTCCCAAGGAGGACCACATATTGCAGCCATTTACTCCCACTCACAGATGACTGCATAGACTTGGGGCCACTGCAAGTTAAAGAAAAGCCCCTAAAATGATTTTAGTGTTTCCCATGACAACATTTCTTATCCTGGTGGAGTGGCAAAAGAAAGAGGGTGGAATGCTGCTTGCTTTCAGAATCTACAAGGTTGGTCTACAACTTCCTACCTTTGAAACTATCAATCCCCCATATCTGCATCGCAGAGGAGGCAAAGCGTGTCATCTGTTTGGGTGGCAGCCCAGCAGGACTTGCATTGCTGACTGTGGTTGGCAGATTTTCAATTTGTCCATCTTGATATAAATGAAGTAGCAATTTAGTCACCTCATGGTGCCTTTTTAGGAATGATTTCCTGAAGTTTCCCACTCACAGCTGGAATAAAAGTGAGCCTAGAAAATAAGCCAGTATATGCTTAACAGGACTGCTAAATTTCAGCGAAATAAAAGACCTGCAGTCTTTTATGTTAATTCTTTCTAAAAAGAGCATTAAAATAATTCTATCAAGCAGCCTTGCTAAATAAATCTGTAACCCTTAGCTAATACATTCACAAATCCTTATATGCAGTAACAAAATCCATTTTTAAAGAGTGCTAAAATAAACACCCTATCATTTTTTCTTATTAATTCAGACAATTTTCATTTTTCTGCACAGCATGAGGACAATATTGCCATTAACAAAATAAAGTATCGTCAGCATGTTGACACATTCTATCAGCTGTGCGGCATATAGTTTTCAAATATGTAATTTTCTGAGCTCTCCTGAATCCCATGCTTAAAGCTGAAAATAAGTTAGAAATTCTTTATGACCTCACATTCTCATTATTCTTTGTATAAATATAGCCTCAAAATTCCTTAATAAGAATAGAACTTACACTGTCTCATTTCACATGAAAAATATGACTCTTAGCTGCTGCTTCTTGGTAATGTTAGTAAGCTATCAGGATGACTAAAAGATAACATAGTGCATACAACTGTATTGGTAAATACTCTGTGCCATTTCTAGCTAGTTTTGAAAAATACAGGGTAAAATTCCTGTTTTTGCATTTTTTTTTCTCCTAGAAAATAATCTGTGGAATGAGTTTGACATTAATGAGGACTAGATCCTCCAAGTGCAACGTAATCTGAACGTGATCACCAGATGTGATTATCTAGGCTGCTTATCTGCTACCAGGAACGTTATTGATAACGCTAGGCTCAAATGAATCACTGGGCTTGCTCTGTCTTCTGAAGGCGCCCTGAACATCGTCAGTAGCAGAATTTTAATATACTATAAGAAACAGCTGCTGGTGAAATCCAGGCCTCTATAGAGTCCGTGTAGCCGAATTCATTCTGTCATTTTGTGTAGCTAAATATTTAACTAATGAAACTTCTCATCACTCAGTGAAGTTTTTCAACATGGTTTCCAGTAACAATTCCAGTCCATGCTGGTCTGTCCCATTTGCACAGGCTGAATTCCATCTAATGCCCGCGTTAACCAATTTTTTATCTTCATGGCCACCTTTCCTATAGGAAACAGTGGGCCCACTGAAGTAGGTGAAATGTGGATTGTTTAGATGTGAATATTTTTATTCCTATCTCTATTTTTCCTGTTTCTCCTGTTTTTTTTTTCCTATCAAAATTGCTTTATATGACAGGGCAGCAGGCCATGTTCTATGCAGCATCCTGATTCACACCAGGAGCCAGCAGAAGGGCTTTCCCTAGCTCTGCTTCTTAGCAAATCTCCATAAATCTTATATCTTACCACACTGGGACACTGAATAACTTTGCACTATTCTTCAGCTTCTGAACCATTCTCTCCTGATATTATTTCCACTTCTTACACTTTATTGTCTGTGATTTTTCCTTTCACTTTTCTTCCTGTTTCTTTCACATTTTTTTCTCTACAGAAGCTAAGGTCATATTTTTGCTGCTTTTGTTTTCTCCTTCAGGATTCTCCTTTTCCTTTTTAGCTTGTTTCATCCCTTCTTCTCATCCAGTTCAGATCACTCCTGTGTTTCCTGCCTGCGGAAAATGGGCAGTTTCTCCCCTTTACCAGCATGCTGCATCTGCTATTCACTACTTCTGTCAGTTGCCATAGAGACAGGCAGGCAGTGCAACGGGTATCAGTTCTGCATTTATTACCTGTGTAAGGAAGAGGATGTGCAGTCGGCAGCCCCCTATAGAAACCTGCAGTATACCTGCACTCGTGATTAGATTTATACTAGAAAGCTTGTACACTTACAGTTCCCTCTTGTTCACTTGCCTTGGGATGTCTTCCCAATTTCTTTTTCCTTACAAAAGCACTTACATCACCTGGATGTCAGCACCAAGGAGAAAAATACTCCTTTTGAAGTCCATTTTAATGAAGAAAGGTGTGCAAAAGGTGCTGTTTTTTCTTACAAGAAACTAAAGTTACTTCCATTTTATTTTTAAAAATATCCACCCTGTCTTTCATCTATTCTCAGATGGCACAGGATTGCACTGTTACATCAATTGACACCAATTTAATCTTTAAAGCAAGTTTAGCTCACTGAGAAGGACAACATGTCTCATTCAGTTCAGAAACCAGAACATCTTACAGAATTTTGTTCAACTGGCACCGATTTCTGTCCTTGAAAATATGTGCAGTTTATAAAATATTTACATTAGTATATTCTGTGTTTTTATGTAAATTACTCCATAAAATTTTTGCATAGGGCAATGTATCCAAGGGAAACATATACACATAGTTTGAACATATACTGAAATTAAAATTTTTCTTTAAGGAACACACAGAGTACACCTGTTCCTTATAGATATAGTGAAATCCTGGCAATGGACTTATCTCTGACTTTACTGAGCTCTCCTTTAACAGTGTCAAAGGTCTTAACTCCAGTTTTCTGATCTGTGCTTTTGGGGTCTGAGTATAGGTTTTAACCAAAACAGCAGTAGGTTTGGAGGCATTTCAAGCGAGTATCTCTTTTTGCTCCCAAGTACTATTTAGGTGTTTAATATGCTTGATTAACTTAAACAATTTTAAGTTTTGTACTACTTCTGAAGGTAGGTAGGGACAATACAATAATGATTTTTCCAGTATTTCAATCTGGTCCTTTTGAACATATTACAATGCTTCCAGCGTATTTGGCAAGTAAGTGATATTCAGCTGAATAGTTCTTAAAGAACAGCTACAAGAGTCCTGCTAATCATAGAATCATAGAATCATAGAATGGCTTGGGTTGAAAAGGACCTCAAAGATCATCGAGTCTCAACCCCCCTGCCAAGTGCAGGGTCGCCAAGCACTAGACCAGGCTGCCCAGAGCCACGTCCAGTCTGGCCTTGAATGCCTCCAGGGACGGGGCATCCACAACCTCCCTGGGCAACCTGTTCCAGTGCGTCACCACCCTCTGTGTGAAAAACTTCCTCCTAATATCTAACCTAAATCTCCCCGTCTCAGCTTAAAACCATTCCCCCTTGTCCTATCGCTATCCACACTCACAAACAATCAATCCCCCTCCTGTTTATATGCTCCCTTCAAGTATTGGAAGGCCACAATGAGGTCTCCCCGGAGCCTTCTCTTCTCCAAACTAAACAAGCCCAGTTCCCTCAACTTTTCCTCACAGGAGAGGTGCTCCAGCCCTCTGATCATCTTGGTGGCCCTCCTCTGCACTCGTTCCAAGAGCTCCACGTCCTTCTTATGCTGGGGGCCCCAGGCCTGGACACAGTACTCCAGATGGGGCCTCACAAGAGCCGAGTAGAGGGGGACCACCACCTCCCTCTCCCTGCTGGCCACTCCTCTTTTAATGCAGCCCAGAACACAGTTGGCCCTCCAGGCTGCCAGCGCACACTGCTCGCTCATGTCCAGCTTCTCGTCCACCAGGACCCCCAAGTCCCTCTCCGCAGGGCTGCTTTCAAGTACTTCTTCCCCCAGTTTGTATAAATACCTGGGATTGCCCTGGCCCAAGTGCAGCACCCTGCACCTGGCCTTGTTGAACCTCATTAGGTTCTCGTGGGCCCACTTGTCCAGCCTGTCCAGGTCCCTCTGGATGGCTTCCCTTCCTTCCAATGTATCGGCTGCACCGCTCAGCTTGGTGTCATCTGCAAACTTGCTGAGGGTACACTCGATTCCATCGTCTATGTCAATGATAAAGACATTGAAGAGCACCGGTCCCAGGACTGAGCCTTGGGGGACACCACTCGTGACCGGCCTCCACACTGACACAGAACCATTTATCACAACCCTTTGGCTGCGACCAGCCAACCAGTTCTTAATCCACCGAACAGTCCATCCTTCAAATCCATACCTCTCCAATTTGGAGAGAAGGATGTGATGAGGGACCCTGTCAAAGGCTTTGGAGAAGTCCAAGTAGATGACATCCATCGCCCTTCTCCCATCCACCGATGCCGTCACTTCATCGTAGAAGGCCACCAGAT
Organism: Numida meleagris; assembly: GCF_002078875.1. NCBI lineage: Eukaryota > Metazoa > Chordata > Aves > Galliformes > Numididae > Numida > Numida meleagris. The sequence continues at coordinate 17,124,515 of NC_034410.1, read as the reverse complement.
TGGTCAGGCAAGATCTGCCCTTGGTGAAGCCATAATGGCTGTCTCGGATCACCTCCTTGTCACATATGTGCCTTGTAATATCTGGTAATGCCTTCTAATATCTGGTAGTGTATCAGTACTACAAGCAGCTCAAACCAAATGCGACGAAAAACAGCATTTCATACTACGTATCAAAAATACCACAGTAGTAGAAACTGCCTAGCATGGAAACTCACAGCAGAACTCCATGTGTCACACATGCCTACATTTACCATCATGCTTAGAAATGTAGCTGGTTCTTGTCTAGGCTATTTAGTTTTTAAATGTAGACAGAAAGCTGGACCTGGACTTTATAGTCTTTACAAATGACAATAGGCTTTGCAACTTTAAGCATGGAGGAAGGCTTTATTCCCCCTATTTGTTTAGGCCAGAAGTGGTATGGTCAGTTGTTTATTTTTCCCCTGGATTTTTTTTTAGATTTGCAAGAAAAAAATAATGAGCTCTAGTATTCTTACTCAGTACTGAAAGCGTCAGACTCATCTGATGAGTTGACAGGAAGTGTCAGTGTTGAGACTGAAGTGTTCACCATCTGTCTGAGTTTGTAGGCCTGAATGCCACTAACAAAAAACAAGCATCATGTTGGATGAGATAAATGGAGGCTAACTCACAGTTTTGCATAGTAACTACAATTTACAGTTGTCAGAACTGTTGCTTGCAGTTCAACAGTTTGAAGTTGGAATTGCTATATACACTTGTATGCTGTTTCTATAGTAACTTCTGGTATTCCTTCAAGCTCGATTCAGTTTTAGTTATTTACACATCTCCAGTATGTAGCCATAGGCTCGGAATTTGATAATTTCATTTTTACTACTGAATATATATATTTTAGATTTTAAAAAGTAGCAACAATACTATAACCTAGGAGGCATGTAACTTGACTGATTTTGAAAAATCCTACCCAATGTTACAAGGGAGCTCTACCTAGAAAACAGAAAGCCAATAGCTCAGCCAAACTGACTTATTTTATTTTCACTCTTAAGTTACCAGCCATCTGCTTCCTGAAAATAGCCCAGTTTCCCTAAGCTGTGCAGTTATGACCATTATACGACCATATACTGCTCTGAAAGCAGTACCTCTTATTTTATGATGTTGATCCACAACATCCTAAAATGTTGGGTGCTGGTGGTATGGCAGTAGAGGTTGAACCTTCCCACCAATATTCCATTACATGCTGCTGCCGTGTGACAGATGGCAGCAGAGGGGCAGGCTGGCAGAATGGCATCTGACATAGAAGTGCATATGAAGCAAAGGGGTAGAACTGAATTCCCCCATGCAGAAAAAATTGAACTCAGTGACATTAATCAACACTTGCTGAAAGCTTACGGAGACGAAACAGTGTTTGTGAGCACAGTGAGGCAGTGGGTGGCGCATTTCAGCAGTGGTGATGGTGGGTCACCTCCATCAGTGCAGATTTTTTATGAGGACAGCATGCAGGCTCTTGCTCATCACTGGTGAAAATGCATAGCTAATGGTGGTGATTATGTTGAAAAACAGTGTTTTGTAGTTGAGAATCTGCCTTATCAAACAGTACTATTGTAGTTTTCGTGGCAATAAATAGGAGACATTACTTTCAAAGCGACCTACGTAATTTTGGTTAATTAAAAATGAGGCATTCTACACTTGATATTTTTAGACTTACAAATGTTAACATGCTGTACAAAACTCCTGCTCCTTTTGGAAGTACCTAGGTATACAGATTGTGTAACTATAACCTCAGTTCCTCGCAGCTCCAAAGAACACAGAGTATTATAACATCAGACAGATGAAGAGAGGAAGGACAGAAAAAGACAGGTTTGTGGACTACGTATCTCCAAAACCTCCAGTTTCTGATAAAAAAAAACCCAAACCTTTATTTCTATTTTCTAGTGGCGGCCTACATGTCTAATCTTTTGGTGAGTCACAAAAAATCACTGTCACTTGGATTTCAGAGATGTTCATGGGAAAACTGTCCTGCCACATTTCTCTGCTGATCCCACTAGGTCCCAGACGCCCGGTTTTCTTTGCTTAAAGATAGCTACCCTCTTGTATTTGTTGTTGAGAAACTCAAGGCAGACTTGGAAAACATGTGATAAGGCTTGTTTGGTTCTAAGCAAGGAGGAGGAGAGAGATACTGTCAAGGTCTAGAATGGTTCCATCAGCTTGGAGCTGTTACCATGAATAAGAACACTGGTGAGTAAATATTATGGTTTAAATGAAACTCATTCAGAGTTTCAGCCTGTGGAAGAAACGTGAAATGAGTCTCCAGAGGGGAAAAAAAAAAGCCTGAGAAAGAGAAAAGAGATGTTCTGTCATAAATAGTACAAATTTCACTCATCATCATGTCAGAACTTATTGGAAAATAATTACTGCCTTCCTCAACAGATGAAAGAGGGTGCAAGATTCCAAGTGTTTAAAAGTTACTGTTCAGAATGGATAGACAACCCAATGTTATGTCCTTTGGGAATACCAGATCTCTGTCAAGGGAGATTTGGAAATGGGAGAAGCATTCTTTAAAAATTCACATGAATCACTTCCCTGGTCTTCATGTGCCTGAGAAAGATTATTCCACCCAGGAAGATCCCTGCACTACATAACTGGGTCTGAACATGTCTGTATGCTCCTCTCCTTGGAAAGCTGAGCCTTCCAAACATGGGTCTGCCCTAAGAGCCGTCTGACACAGGACATCATATAAGGGCATGCCACTGGAAGTCCCAGACTGGTCAGACGTACTCACATTTGCGCTGCAGAGCTAATTTAACTGGGTCACAAATTTTCACATGTGAAGAGTGCTGCTGGCAATCAGTTCACTGAAACTGGGGGAAAGCTAATGAGCAGACGTTTCCCTGAAAATGTGGTACTTTTGTATGTGACTGCAAACAGCCTCATCAGTTGTAGCAACAATTACAATTCAGGATCTATGCATGTAAATCAGAATGTATGTATCTTTATTAGTCAGAGAGAATATGCCAAAATAAAACCGAAACCAAGAGAACTTATTCTGACAAAGATTTCCACATGAGTATCCAGTGTAGTATCTGAAAAACCTTGCCATCTGACAGAACCATGGAGGTATATCCATAATCATGTGAGCTGGACTGCGTTCTGGAATAAGCTCTAACTGGAACAGAAGAACACACATCCAAATTACTAAACCCTTCCCTAAGTCAGGATGCCCATGTTCCAGCTCCAAAGTAGGAACAGTAACTGACCTAAATTAATGCCTAAGTTAATTGCCCAGAATTATTTGAGAGGCTGCTAGTAGGCTCAAAGCAAAACCACAGTAGGGAACATTAAACTGTTAAGATCAAGGAAGTACCAATGGATGATACCTGGCATTGAATGATTTGCTAGTACAAGTGTAGCCTAAGGCCAACCTGGGTGTGATGACTTGGTAAAGAGAATTACTTAAAGACCTGCTCACCAGGACAATGGGCTCTCTAGACTTTGTGTAGCATAATAAGATATGTTTCCCTTGTCTGAAAAATATCTAGAGAAATGAGAGGACCAGCTGCTGTACCTAGTATACTAAGCATTCAATTACCAGCAGCAAAACAGAGGACATGGTATCAGCCACGTCACCAGAGTTAGTAGGATTTAATTTAGATTTTCTTTAATTAATTAGAGCAATTTTATTCTTTTAACAGCACATTACTGAAGACACTGAAATTAATTTATTTCATTAAAAGTCCAATTATTTAACTGCCTCTGTACTTGAGTTCTTGGCATTTGTAAAGTGCTCTCAAGTTCAGAGATGAAGAGAAATATCGGCCTCATCTTTATGAATCTTTTGGAGGCACTACTGAAAGCTGTCAGACTCGATCTATTTAAGTTACTAACGTAATAATGTGTAAGATGTTACTAATACTACCTAAGTGCATGCTTCCATTCTTACACAGATGCCAGCACAAAGTCAAATCAGATGACTGCCACAGATACCTTGCAAATCATTGTTACTAGTCAGCTACCTATTATGAACCCTGATGTTTTGAAAGCATTAATGACAAAAGAGTACAGTAATTGTTAAGTTCATTCATGTAAGCATTATCTTCATGGGCACTCTGGCAAGGAGATGACTGTTTTGGAAAGCAGAATGACTTGTCAGCTGGATTAATAGTCTCAAAAAAATCTGTATCATTAATATTAATTTTGAATGCCAAATAAGAAATGGACCAGAACTTTAATTTTTCTGCACTGCTTCACAGATGAAAAAATTTTTAGATCAAAGCTAAAATTGTAACTTTGAAAATTCTAATACTAGCCCCCAAATTACAATTAGATAATAGTTTAAATTTTCTCATTAGCAAAGTTGTAATTAAAAGATAGTCTTATGAAGATTTCTGATAGTGACAATATTTTGCTGTGAAAATAAGCACATGCTTGTCTCACATTTTATTTCAACAGATGAGCATCTTGCAGAGAGCAAGGGGTTAACATCTATCTCACTGAAAGCTTCACAACCACTTGGGACTTGAATGGAACTCACAGATCTCGTGTATACAGGAGCAGACAGGAAGGGAGCTGGAAGAAGTGCTGCGAGGATGGCTGGCAATATGTACAATTCCTAACACCTCAAGATCATGCCTGTGTCTCTCTTCTTCCTCAAAAAGATATCTTTAAAACTGGTCTTCCAAAAGTTACAGAATAAAAAAAAATAGTCCAGCCTAGGTACTTTATATTCATGCGATGCTGCTTTCAAAATGTGCAAGGGCTGTTCGGAAAGTAATGCCTCCTATTTTATTACGTTGGCCCTCAATGTCAGAGGTGGATGTTGGTGGTATGGCAGCAGAGACTGCACCTTCAGGTGACAGATGGCAGCAGAAGGGCAGTCTCATAAAATGGCATCTGATGTAGAAGTAAGTGTGAAGCTCACCTGTGCAAATCGGAGGTTTATGACCTAGGAACTGTGTATAGAGCCAAATATTGGCTTTAGTGCACTGGAAACAACGATGGCAATGCTGGAATATCACAAAGTTTGCTCCAGGTGGGTCCCACAAATTCTCACACAGGAACAGAAAGATCATCATATGCAAGTTTGTCAGGACCTACTGAATCAATACGAGGCTGAAGGTGGCAGTTTCCTGGATCGCATCTCCACCAGTAATGAGATGTGGTGTCAACGCTACAAACCAGAGTCAAAACAGCAGTCAATGGAGTGGGAGCACATGAAGAAGAAGAAAAAGTTCAAGATGCAGCTTTCAGCAGGTAAAGTGATGTGCACTTTCCTTCGGGATAAGAAAGGGGTGATCCTTCTGGATTTCCTGGAACCTAGACAAGCCATCAACTCTGACAGACATATCAGGCCGCTGACTTAGGCTTCAACTCTCAGAATCAGGCCAGAGAAAAAGACAACCTTTCTCTTGCAGCACAATAACTGAATGTCCCATACCAGTCTGAAGACCATGGCGCACACTGCCAATCTTGGCTGCACTGCCCTAATGCATAGCTGACGGTGGTGACTATGTTGAAAAATAGTGATTTGTAGCTAAGAATTTGCTCTATCAAACAGTGTTATTGTGCTCTATCTGTTGTAGTTTCCATGGAAACAAATAAGAGGCATTACTTTTGCTTCAACCTGCATAGTTTGTGATTTCCATTGAAGTGGCATATAATATCAGAACATTATGAAACATCACCACAAGGCAAAACAAAAGAAACAACAAAAAACAACTCCAAACATCCTGAAGTCTTTACCTGCAATTCCACCCACAGAGGTGAGCAGGAAGATGGAAAGGAAAAACCCACCTCCCTTTGGGCATCAGATTTTGGATCATTTTTAAAAGCTTTCCTGGTTTATGTAGCTTTAGAGCTTATTCAAACAGATCTGGAGCTAAGAACGTTAGCACTGATTTTTATTAAGGTTTCTTATGTTTCCCAAGTTCTGCTTCCCTCTGTACCACCCATACAAATGATACACTGGTGCAGTATGACAACTGTCAAGGTTGACGTCAGGGTTTCCTCAGTTCCCTTTTGACTTGAAAGCAATTTATACAAATGCACATTGGCAATTTTTTTTTTTTATAATAGCTGGAATTTTTGATCAATTATACCAAATCTTTAATTTCTCATACAATGCAACATTTATTATTTAAAACCTGTAATTAGTGAAACACATTCCATGATTAGACCAAGAAGAAAGAGGTCATCTGCAGCATTCTTATACTTGTACACAGAGATCCCCAAACTAGCCTAGAACAAAGAAGCTTCAAGCCTGAAACTGAAAGAATGACCATCTTCGTAGTAAAGAATAGGAGCTTATGGACTCCAAGTTGGTATCTTCGTATCATGTAGATGTTCCATTTTACTTAAAAGCTAGCTTAGATATTTAGAAGAGCTTTATGAAGCTTTATGAATTTAAGCATACAATAAAGAAGACATGCAAAAAGGAAAAAAAATTGAAGTTATTCTTTTCCCATAATTATTCCTTTAAAGCTTTTAACACTAAAAAAGATTGGCATTGCAATATGTAAGAAGATATTCCACATTCTGAAAAGAAGTAGCATATTACCTGATGGTATTTCTTCAGTATGTTGTGCATCTCTGCTACATCTTCACTTGTTATCGTTTTGATGATATATCTTTTGTCGTAAGATGTATGAAACCGGGCACCACTGCGTGCTTGGGAATCATTGGCAAGAGGTGCACTTCTTGTCAATGAGTTCTGTCAATTGATTAAAAAAAAAATGCACTGTCAGACAAAAATATACAAATTTTCTAACTAAAACAAATATAAAGCATTTGCATTTATTTTTAAGTATTTTTTAATATTCACTGAGCGGAATTCTGCCAAGCATGTAATCACTTGAAATATTTTGAGTACTAAACAGTGTTTGGGTGAATGTACTGACCATCAATGATTTAAATGTCAATGAAGATCTACTGTGCTTTGTTATATACATGTTATCAGCTTTCGGGAAGAAAACACAGTCATTAAAATCCAAAAGAACCACTGCTCTGCACCTAACAACTACACACAGAGGATTCATCCCTAATAGAAGTATCATTTCACAATGCAGCAGGACTTGTTCTTAAGCCAGTGGGATTGGCTGAATAACATAACAAAGAGTTAGATTTCCAAGTTGTGGTACCAGAGCTATTCCAATGATTTCATATCTAGTGTTAAGAAAGTGATATTATTGTACAGTTCCTCCTTTGGCAAAACAGACACATCTACCTTCCTACAAGCTCAGGAGGGGAAGAACAGTTGATAACTGTATAATGGTCAGAAGAAAAAAACTGCTAGAGATTAGTGACCATTTCTAAACTGGAGCTTGAGACTACTTGTGCTTCTACAGTAGCAAAGGAAACGTCTCCCTTTTTTTTTTTCCAGAAAGTTAAGCAGTATTCAGATCAGAATTTTTATAATTAAAACCAGTAAAAATAAATTAAACAAAATGTAACAACTTGCTTTCGGCTCGCCTTTCTTCATCAGTAGGAGTTTATGGCAATTGTTACATACTTGAAATACATCCTTTATGAAAGTGAGTAGTAAGAACAGTAGCACAGCCATGAGAAAGCACAACAGTGTTCTTATCCACGTGTACTTCCATAAACACTGCCCCTGCTCTGTAAAGGTTAAAGAAGTTAACTATAGTCTGATGGAATATAGCCAGGGTCTGTAACACTTCTGTGCTTGTGCAATGTACTTGCAGTATCCCCATTTGGTACATCACTACTGGTAGCAGGAAAATCCAACCCCTGCTACCACTTCTCATTGTACCACGCAGCACCAACAGCTGCTGCTAAATTGTAATACACTTTCCCCCTTCCACCCTCAGGTAGCATAACGTTTTCTCTGCAAGAAGAAAAGCCATTTTCATGGAAAAAAAGCTGTAATTAAATTTTGTATATGAATGTAAACTTTGCAACTTAAGTTTACAGATTCCTAAATTGCAAAATTTCAAGTCTAGCAGCTACAGAAAACAATGAGCTCTTGGGATTTGATAAGGTACCACGAATCAAGTAAACAAAATAGATTTACAAAGTAATTACAAGTAGGCACAGTCTACCACAACCTAGTACCAAACCCATCAAAGGTTATTTTTACAGAAGCTATACCTTATTTGAAGGTGTGCTTATGCTTTCACTCTAGCAATGAAGACATCTGTGATCACAAGCTCTAGGAGGTCCAGCAGGAGCTCCACACACACATTTGAGGCAAGTGTTCAACCTCAGTGCCAAGAAGTCAGTGCAGTTGTCAATTATTATTAAGTAATAACTACAACTGAGGGCAATTACAGACTCCATTTAAGAAGGCTCTTGAACACATACATACAACTTCATATTTCCAATGGCATAAAGGAATCCCACTGACCTCAACAAGTGTTCAGAATGTTTAAATCCTGACCCAAATGTGGGATGCTTTCTTAAATCAATTTAGTATGAGGTAAGAATATTTTCCCATAAGCTTACTTTGTTCAACTGAAATACTCAGGAGAAGCAGAAATAACAGTAAATTACCTAAAAGCACACAGCCCTATAAGGTCTTATTACAATGAAAAGCTTTGTCATGACATGTAGGAGAAATAAATCTTTGCAGACTTCTACCTGTACACTGCTAGACTCACTCAATGAATTACAGTCATTACCAATGTCTGTGACAAAATGTGATTCTCTGCTATTCTCTCTGTTCACTAAAGAAACAAAGGATGTGGATGCCTCCCCAATGCTTATAAATGAATAGCTTTCCTAGACTGATCAGAACAGATTCTGGGATGATCACCGAAGATTCAGCTCCTGCTCTGCACTGGCTTTTGTCAGCCAGCTTTAACAGATGCAAATACTGATACACCGAACTACTATGGGAATTTAGGTTTTCCATACCTGTTTCCAGATGTTCCCTATTCAAATTCATTTCCCATCACTCCATCACTGAAATATTTTTTATGTACTGACAATGTCTACCCAAGAGAACACGTACTATAAATGGTCTGAACTGTCTTAATACTACAGTTGATATCAGAATGTCATTAATTTTAAAACTGAATCATATATCGAGTTAGTCTTAGGAACCATCCTCCAATGAAACCTTCTATGTTCTAGAGTCAAAACTTGACTTTATTTCCAGGGCTTATATTTAATGGTTTTCAATGACAAACGGATAACAGAAAGTTTTCAAATGCAATGCAAATTCAGTTACTATCACCACAAACTCTAGAAAATACGATGAAACATAATAATTATTCATAGTTTTAAAAAAAGCTGAAGCATGGGTAATCATCAATGTATCTAGTGAATTGAACTACTGCTAAATTATTAGGCTATAATTCAGTTAGCAATAATAAAGGCTACTGGGTAATTATTTGTTATAGTTCCCAGTAGAAAAAGGTGCATTGTTCTGAGGTTAACTGTTCCAATAAAGCTAAACTGTTCGTCAGTAACCACACATTTCTGAACGTATTGCTCCCAGAGAACCCTAGCCTTTAAACTGTAAGCCATGTGGTATAAATCTTGAAAGCAATTAACCTGAGGGGAACCTTCAGTTGTTGTGCTATAAAAAATTGCTCAAAAGTACACTTGCCAATCTGCCAAGGAACCTCAGATGGAGGAGGGAAAGAAGGAAGATAATAAGGAGGACCTGGACTAGCATTATTGTCCAAAATGTCAAGGGCTCCTGAGACACATTTTAACACTTCACCAAAAGACTTGTCAGATTTGAGTGAAATTCCTATCTGTGAGTGCTCACTGTGAATGAAAAACCCGAGTGGTTTCAATACAAGTAGAAGCAGCCAACTTCCAAAAGTGTCTCTGAAGCTCAGTACTGATGGCAACGTCTTGATCGAGATGCAGCATACAGGAGATGCTGCTGCTGCTCTGGGTTTCCCATTTGCTGAAGCTCAGACAACAATTCTGTGCCCAATAACCCACTTTTACTTCAGACATCCTCACTGCTCTTCTTACAATCCTTCTCTCATTTAGAATGCGTCCCATTTGGTCTTCACAAGCACTACTTGCACTCACCTAAGTGTTAGGTCTTAAAATAAAGATCTTCCTGCTTTTCAGGTACAGTGTTCCTGAAAACATAACCTCCATTTATCCCATTCTTAACCAGGAATTTCTAGAATATATTTATGGAGCAATCCCTTAAAACCGACATATTTATTCTAATTCTTTTTTTTTTTAATATTTCCTGTTGGAATGTGGTACTCGATGCATTCAAAAACACAGATAACATAAGCAGTAAGAAATTTTGCCTTAAAAGAAATGACAGCTGAAAGGACAAGAAAATGAATTGACTAGTATTCCTTATCATGCTTCTTTCATTACAATCCAGCTAGACAGAAAAAAAACCAGAAGCTAGTCCAATTCAAATAGAAATTAATACATTTAGTCATATTTTAAATCAACTGGATGAAACCTCATTAAGTCACTTAGTTTTAACTGATCCTTGTCTCTTCCTGCAATAGTTGTTTTTCTAATGGAAATGAATTCTGCTTGACTGCCAACTATAATGACAAGTTCATTTGCAAATACAGCTATCATATCAAATATGTAGCTAACAAGAAAATATAATGTATCTGTACATAATTATTTAGTACACAATCTACAGCTTCTCAATGGTTTAATAGGTCAGAAATGGTGATGTACTTATTTTTCAGAAGATGGCTATTTTCTTTCTAGTTATCTATATAAAATTTAATTAAGAATGCATGTAACTATCATTTTACCGTGTACATAATTAATTTGTTAGAACAAACCAAACAACATTGTACTAAGCAGCACAATTCTATACACACACAGGTAACTCAGATGCCTTCTCTACAATCCTCCAACTCTAGTAATGAATTAAAGATCAGATGTTTAAACATGTTTAAGATAAGAAAACCCATTTAATTAAAATCATTGACACTTTGTTTTTACTAACTCTCCATTCCTGTAGTAACTCTCAATACAAGGCTCTCATCAGATACAGAATGTAGTTCATCTGAACACTGAAAAAAGGTGGAACATAAAGAATGTTTAAGATTAATGATAACTGCCGTATTTTATTCTGAAACATGCATAAATTTAATTAATAAGTACATTTTAAAAAGCTGAAAAATTAAAAGCAATGCCATTATATTGGGCTGAATAATAGTAATTGTATTATTACTTCCTTGTGCTGATAATATATGGCTCAGTTTTGTCTGTGGACAGTTTTATTTGTCATGTTTCACACTCACTTCTGTGAATAAAGGGAAGTTCAAATTCCTTCAAAAGCAAAGCTTCCATGTATCATGCAAAATATCCTACCTTTCAACTACACTAATTCTTTATAATGAGAAATCAGTCTTCAATAAAATACACATTTGCATGATCATCACAACAAAGTATCTTTAAAAAAATGACACCAATTGGTCTGCGCTTGATAAATTACCAGTAAGTAAATTAATGAACAAACGATAAAACCGGAAGAGTTCACGAGATTCAAAGTGGAAATGACACAGCTACTTAAAAATACTTTTAAAACACTAACATCCTCCCTTTTTGATGTAGGTGAATCTAACTTTCCTGACTGACCCAACACTGTTACGTATATATCAAATCATTTTCAACCCTATTCAACCCTGCCAAATACTAACAAATGAATAGCACATCTATTAGAAGTGGAAGAGACTCTTTGCTGGAAACTGTGTCTCATAAGTTAGCACACAAGGTGGCCAACAAGGTCCCGCGTAAGCCTCTTTCATGCACAGCCACTAGTAAACCCATAACGTGTAAGAAATCTCAAAGAGAAATATCAGGAGCACCTCATGTGACCTCTAGTATGCACTGTCTACCACGAAGTGTGAAAAATTGTGGAATTTTCTCTTTTAAAATTATATATTAGCCCCATAAGATATATCTAGATAAGGACAAGAGTTTAACCTATTTTGGGTTTATCTAAGCCCAGTTTTTAAGAGAATCACCTTTAACTTCAAGCAGACAATAATAAAGTCATGTTGTAGCAGTGATCAGACTGAAAGTATGTGTTTATTTGAATTGTATTGCCTTGTGGTTGCGACTATTACCAGATGCACTGCATTGACTTCTGTCAAATGCAGCACAATCCAAGGAGACAACAACATTGGCCACACCATCAGTGATAAACTTCATTGACGCCATGTGCAAAAAGTGAAAACAGGATAATAAATGGCACCGTTGATGTCCATGGACAAACAGATTGGAAGAAAAGCTGACTCAATGTGCCTAAAAAGAGCAGCATAAGGTGCTTCCTCTGCTTTCCTGTTCAGCAGTGAACTCATTAGGCAGGACCAGCCCTGGTCCCCAGCTGGAATATCTCCTTCTTAGGTGAGGGTTCCATATGGGATCAGGAAGGAAACAAAGAATGGAAATCAAGTATCTCCCTCTTCCAAAAGGAAAATACAAGAAGGGCCGAGGGAGGGGGAAGGAGATGCAGGAAGAGATAGATGATGGCTAACACCCGATTGAGTTCCCTTGGGCTCTCTTTCTTAATTAGGGGAAAATCAAGTGGAATATGAGCAGATGGCAAGGAGCCACTCCTCACTTAGAGCAGAACTATGAGCCACAAAGATAGAACAGGTAGTATATCCCTCAGATACAGGAAAAAAACCCTCTGAAAGATTCAGGTTTACCTAACAACCTTTTTACCAGCTCTCACTGCTGCACATAATGCTTGCTTACTGTGTGAAGAGACAGTAGGATATTTATCTAGCCATACCATGTCAGAGCACTAGTCGGAATGAGTTAATAAAAATCACGTGCTTATACTCTATCTTTACCAGCACAAAACTCAAAGAAAACAGGGTCACAGTACCTTGTTCACATTTTCTCAACTATTCCAGCCTCTCTCTCTTCGCCCTCATAACTAACAAATACATCTGCCAGCCACACGCACTCTGCTTCACTTAACAGCTCCACTTAGCAGCTCTCCTGAAGCCTCCTGCTCTGAGCGCCTGCATTCTGCCAATTCCCTGTTCACCTCTAATTTGTGAAGTTTTAATCTTGTGCCTGCTGGTTTTTGGTCTCAGGAGAATGAAGGTTTTGTACTTTTGAAATGTGAATACTTTTATGAGGTCATTTAAAGACTATGCTAAATTACTTGTGTAATTACTTACACAACTCGAAGACACATTTAGCGTGCCAAGTTCAGAGATACCACTAATAGATACATTTCTCTTTTGCATACCTCCCTCTCTCTCCCAAATGGTTTCTCTATGAGAAATCACTGGCTGAAAGTCTCACAGACCTGAAATAAATCAATATTAAAAGTATCACCCACATTGCACTGCAGGCAAATCTGCAGGCAACCAGAAATACTCATCTGGTCTTCTGTACAAATCACAAAGAACTTGTCCCACATCACAGAATTAATTTCTGATGAAATAATCTAGATACAGCTTTACACATAAATGGGTAGAAGCTATACCACTTACTAGAACTTCATTTCCCAAAGAGTTCTTGATACAAAATGTTAATCAGCACACCTAAATTACATCATAATTTCACCTAAGAACAGCATATTCTTCATCAAGTTAATTAAAAGCTCGTTTAGTTTTACTATAGACCCATTCTCTTCCATCGACATGTTTTTCTGTGCAGAGTTTTATCTTAATTCCTACAGTAAAAATACAGTAGGTAAGGAAAATGTTCTTTCCAGAGGTCCTGATCCAAAATTCTCTGAAGATCATAGAAACAAAACAAAACCCCTGCCAGATCACATGAGCTTTTCTGGAGCCTTTGGTAGAATTTCATGAACTAGAATCCAACACAACCACCACACATCACAAGCCATCTCCTTTCACCAGCTTCTCCAAAACTGAATTCCAATCTTTGCTTTTGGTCTAGGAACAATTTCCAGTAAGACCGTCCAGATTTTCCACCTTCAAAAGGCAAAGACTCACCACTGCAGTTGTTCTAGAAGTCAGTCACTTGTACTGCTGAAAGTCTCATCACAAGGCATTCTCTATGTTCTTAAATTGTTTTGATGCCAGTTTCCCATATCTCTTCTGTATCAAAATGCCATCCATTTTTTAAGATGACCAGCACCAACACTAAATATAATATTAGCTTTAAGTATAAAATAAACATACACTCAAAGAAGTTACAGTTCTTCCTGGTTTTATTGCACACCCTCCAACTTATCCACCCAAAAGAGCAGTTACTCCTCACTGAAAGCTCACACTAGTGCTACATTCTTGTCCCCTTTGACCTCTTGCTCCTTTTCAGAGCTGCCACCCCCTCAAGTGCAGACTTTTGCTCTTTAAGTATGCACTCCCTTTTTTCCATACAATTATTCATCTGACCATATTAAAAGGCATTTTGTTTGGAATGCCAGGTGGTGCAAGTGGTTTTACATGAAATTCTTGTCTTTATCACGCTTCGCTATTTGGACAGACTTTGCCTCTTCTGCAGGTTCCCACTACGTGAAATGTCAATTGCTCATTGACAATTAAATTTTGATTCTTGTCATTTAATCATCTCGTATTCACATGGTTTTTATTTTTGACTATAAAGCTCCCTAAAAATTAGCATTTTAGAAAATTACAAAGTCACAAAAAATCAAGTCAAACACTTTGTAAGAGGAGTCGCTAGGTACCAGCTAAAGCATCACCTAGCACATTTGTCAACGGTTTACGGGCGTTCGGCCCAGTTCCGTGACGAAGGGGATGGGGCATCCACGGGTCCACACCCCGTGAAAAGGGAAAAGGGGAAAAGGGTAAGGAGATGGCCCTGAGAGCAAAGAACAGCGGCAACAATCTGAGGAGAAACAATCTAATCAACACATTATTGTTGCAAAGTGTACTTTACCTTGTGCATTGGTCAATAAAAATAGCAGCCTACTGCAACAAAGAAATTATTGTATAATTGATAATGCTAGTTCTACAAACACAAGACAGCAAAAAAAAGGGAGACCAATTTTGAGATCAATTTCCAGAGAGATGCTGGCTGTTTCCAAGAGAAACAAATTAATCTATTTAGAGCTACATCTTCCAAATGAAACATTTTGTTTGTCAGAAGACACATGGAGCAGAACCTTAGGCCCTGCCTGAAGTACAGGAAAGGTTTGCCCCCCTTCCTCAACTGCAAGCTGCATTTATAACTGGCAAAGTAGTGCCCTCATCTTCAAAGACGAACTGCTGGCAAGGCTCTTCCTCCTTTGCCCACTTTGCTTGAAATGCTCGCAGCAAGGATATTTATCTCCGCAGTGGGAGGCCAAGGATTAGCCACAGCCTCCGAGAGGGTGGAGAGATTTAAAGGTCAATTTAATTAGCTCATTCTAATCTTCTACACAACTAATGTAAATGTCATTGTTTTCTAACTGCTGCTTTAGCAGATGAGATTATATTTTAGAAACCTTGAATGTGCGAACTATGTTGGATGTAATACAAATTCTTCACGTAACTAATCTTAAAAGGGACTCCAATAAAAATTGTCACTGAGACTGAGTGCTTCCTAAGAGAAAAAGGGCAATAGGAAAATTCTGGTGATAAAGCACAGAGAGATGTAGAAGAACAGTAATCTTTCAAATAGACTGGCTTAACAGCTTCTCATCGATTTAAATCTTTCCCATTCTGCAACGCCTGGACAGAAGGGAAACAACAGTTTCTGGTACTGTGATCTCATTCAAAAGTCGTGGGATGCTAAAATGAGTGTCACAAGACATTCCCGTACTGTTTCAACCACATACCCCAAAGACAAATCAGATCAAATCCCAAGCTATTTACGAGGGCCTCTGGGCAAGCTTTGCATGAACGAATAGGCAGAAACAAGTGCACAGATGATGCTCTGTGATGACTGAAATAATAGGTCAGAGGGAGAGCCTGGCAGTAGTTCATTGCTGTTAGGGGAATTACATACACAGGATCTGGCTATTCTTCTGCAACACTGCCTGGCCCATGCACGGGTTCTTACGAAGACAAGCTTGCAGTTTTCTCAATTTTAATTTTATTTTTTAAAGATCTTGGGAATTATGGGTGTGGATGAATTGATTACTGATAAAGAAACAATTCAGAAATGATGTCATACTACTGGACATGGAGCCTCCAAGACTTTCTGTTGCATTTTAAACAATCAGCCGAGTTCTGGGAATGTGTTCAGGACAGAACTTTACCTGCTGTTCTACAGAAGAAAGGCAAAGCAACAGTGTTATAATAGCAGAAGCATCAAATCCAGGGTTATCTGTTTTGTCGTACAGCAACGGGTAGGGAAAACTTTCGCATTTGATTTGAACGTTGGCAATGTGCATTCTACCATTGCCATTGAGCACATTCATGTCTGCAGCAGGATGGCACAATGGAAAATGCTTCATATTATTCATATTATTTAGAAGAATAGACTTACAGGAAGACATTTCTCCCATAACATACAAGTTGCCATGTTAAGAGGTGGGAAATTTCAGTGGGAAAACTGCTTTTGCTAAAGCCTGCACTGAAAAATTTTCTGGAAAGCGTTACATCTGCAGGCAGAATCTGTCAGTCTATCAAGAAACACTGACTGAAACACCAAATTATATTTAAGAAATCTAGCATGTAGCAATGTACAGCTGACCACCAATCCTGCAAATGCACTCAGTGGCATGACCTCCCCTTGCCTTTGGCAGCTGTATGGATAACACTGTGCTCTGTTTTCAGTCAGCTCAAAAGCAGGGCTCAAAAGAGCCATGTTGAATGTCACAGGGGCTCCAGGAGAGAAAAACAACATCTGCCAGAAATACCAACTGCTTTCTGTGGTCTTGTTCAGATGTAGATGTACACATTCTCAACATCTGTGAACTATCCTTTTGTGATCAAGACTACGGGTTCCTTGACTTGGTCTAATGAGAGTACAGTCAATGAAACACAAGATTCTTCCCTAAATCAAGTCATCCTATTCAGACTGTCTGGATTTGGAGCTGTCAGTTTAAGGCATGCACTTGCCTTGGAAAATACTAGGGATCTTTATCTGGGAGCCTTTCTCCTTCAGCCCTGCAAAGCTGGGCTTGCTGCCTTCAGGGAACTCCTATCAGCTTGTCTTTTGATGTTGCCAACACATGCTAAATTACTGTTTTCTAGTTTGAATATCCAGTTGTGAGTGTTATTTAGTTTAGACAAGACACTGCTGAAAGCAAGGTAAAATATCTGTTTGCTCTAGTGAAGACCAGGAGAAACGAGTTAAAATTGCTGTAGTGTTGCCATACCTACTAAGGTTCAGTCCCACAGTCCCTAAATTCCTACTTGGGCTCACGCTTACAGCATCAAATCCAAGAACATAATATTCAGATTGCATACCTTATTTTTATGTGCTGGAAAGAGCACAAATGCCACAGTTGTTGTTAGTATAGGTGGTTCCACACCTTACTACACGACTGCACACGACCACGTCAAACAAGATGTCAGCAGTTCTGAGGATCCTGGTGCCAATATTCATTTGGGATCCACAGACTGTATGCTCTGCTACAGTTCTTTCATTTGATTGATGAACTCAAAAACTTCCCATGCACAGGTTTACCATGCTAAAATGACCAGCACAGGATTTTTCTTTCAGGTAGTTCTTGCTTCCAGGAGTATTTATGCATTTTATTAAACATTGGTATGGAATATCCCTTTACCCAATCAGGGTTAGCTGTTCCAGCTGAGTCCCCTCCCAGTTTCTTGCCCACTTCCAGCTTATTCACAGAGTGGCAAAAACAGAAGGTCCTGGCACTCTGCAAGTACTGCTCAGTGCTAGTTGAAATATGAGTTTGTTATCAACACTGATCCAGACAAATCAAAAACACAGCACCACACAGGCTGCTATGAAACAAGTTAACTTCATCCAAGCCAGTGCCAGTACAACAAGTCACAAGCCTGTTCCAAAAAGATGTATCACTACCAACTGATTTTTTTGTTTAAACAAGCATCTTAGGTTGTAAAATAGTTTGTGAACTCCGAATATGATTTCTTGGAACTGGAAAAGTCAAACAAAAAGAGTAAAAATATTCATTACAAGAAAGCTGGTGATGTGAAATTTAGATACTCAGGAAGACAATTCATTAGGTACAGTGGGACATCGGTACCCTCTGGTATGAGCAATTCTATTTACAGGGCAAGAACCTGGTCTCCCTCTTTTGCCTGTAGAATCCAGATGAAGGATTCAGCAAGAACTTTAAGCAAGGACAGATGTGTGGGAGGACAGTAAATTAAGTTTATTTTCCAGAGCAGTAGGAGCAGAAGCATTTGTAATGGCAGTAGATCCTATTTTTTTCTGGAGTTGGTTGTGGGGCATAAGTTAGCTGCTATCTTGCTAACCTCTCCTAATTTTGCATTTGCCAGAAGCCAGTCCTATAATTCTTCTACCAAAATTATACTCACATATTTTATTAGGTAAGAAATGGCGTCAACCAAACTGAAAAGAAACTCCGAAGTTACCCCACTGAGTAAATATATTTTGGGAAATAAGAGGCATTTCTGTAAAGTAACTTCTGCAACATCAATGTCTGAAGCTGAGGAGGGATGCAGTAATCAAAAATTCATTTAGGATAGTAGTGATTTCCTTTACTGCATGCATTTTTATCCGATGCCATAAATACTTTAGTAATAGGTGATTAAGAAGAAGGAAGCTCAGAGTCTAAAACATTTTTGACACAGAAACAAAGTTTCTTAACATAGGTTGAAGATGCAGTGTATCATGACAAGTTTATATAGGCAAACTTTGGATAAAACTCAAGGTTTAATTAAATCCATACTATATTCTCCACACTGCCATCCAGAATAAAGAGTGAATCACCAAAAAAAGCCAATCAGTATTAGCAACACATGTACCTCTAGGAAACTAATCTTAGCTCAGTACTAATCCAAGCATCTTTCAGAGATGCCCATCTTGCTATGAAAGGCAGACAGATGCATGGTAGGTTAACAAAGACATTTTGGATTTCATCATGTGAAAGGTGGGAGCCCATTACAGGAACTGTAGCTGCCACTGCTAGAGATGGCTTCTTGTAGGGCAGCAGTGACGTCATTTGAGGAGTTCTGCTTCTGAAGCTGCATTGAATGTAGGGAAAAAAATATTTTTTAAGATTGAATCTTTCTTCAGTGTTAAGAGGAGATCTCTATGTTAATCATTCTAAATACAAACTGAATTTCTGTGTTTTAGAAGCCCACAAAACTATTATACAAAGTAAATAATTTCAAGAAATGAGTATAGCTCAGTAACTAGAGCATACACTAACAAAGTATTTTCATGACGCAGGTTTTTGTTTGTTTGTTAATCTTTCCTTATGAGTAAGCACTATCTGCCCTCTGGAAAAACTCATCAAGAATATCTGCTGAACACTCTGAAAACAAAAACATTTAAAGAGTGTTCTGCCCAATTTATACTGGTGTGTCTGACTAATGAAGAGGGTAACTTGGTTTATTTATCTACATCAGTCCTGTCTTGCTCACTAATGGGAAAGACATTGTTCACAATTGACTGGGACTCCTTTCCTAAAAATCATTTTGTAAGAAACACTGCTATCTGTTCCAAAAGCTTTCCCTCAGCTTAATATTGTACGTGTTTTTTCCAAATCATGTTTACTGAGTAGAAGACAATCATTTTAATCAACATTCATTTAAATAACTCCCTGAACACAAAGATTACCTGGATTTTTTTTTTTTAACAGTACATTCCCTTTGTCAAATTCCCTTTTAAATCACAGGGAATGTAGACTTAAAATGAAAGCAACTTCTGCTTTTAATGGGGGTAATCCCTATTGTACATGCAAGACCACAACAACTTGCAGTGATGTGGCTGATGCCCTGTCCCCGGAGACTTTCTACGATCCTATGACTTGAATTTTCATTTATGTATATTTCTGTAAAAATAATTTAAGTTTAAAAACATGTTCAAATATATTACTACTTGGAGTATTTTTATTTTCTTTTACTAGAACAGTCCTGTAGAATAAGCATTCAGAGTGATAAACTGTTTGGACTGAGAGAAAAGAATAGAGAATGCAGATACTGCCCTCCCTTGGGTCAAAATTATATTAATTTTCTTTTTATGCTAAATAAACTTGAAATACCAAATAGCACTGAAGATTTTTTTTGTAAATAATATGTAAATGTCCAATCAAAAACAAGGATGTGGTTGCATTTTCCTCTTTTGAATTGTTTGGTTTCACTAGCAAAAGCTGTTAAAACAGATAGCTACAAGAAAGTATTTTTTTTCTTTTTAATCTGGAAATCTGGAAACTTTATTTAGTGACGGTCAATAAACCCAACAAGTATTAGTTACAACAAAGGGATTCCTGATTTGGTTAGAACAGTACCGGAGATGAAAACAGTCCATGATGCTGTGGAATGCACCATTTTAGATTATGCCCATTTTCCCAGCTTTAACTAATGACAGCATCTTAAGTCTTCTAGTATATACTTACTGAAAAATAACTTTGTCATCATCCTATCTTCCAAAAGAGACCAAGCATGAGCTGACACCATAATTTTAAATTTAGGAGCAATCACATCTTCCCCTACTACACACTGATCCTTTTCCTTTACCAAGAAAAAGGAAACCTTCATATAAACGGATTAAGTGTGTTAGGGCTTAAGTGTCTTTCCTAACATTTCTCATTGGTTCATCAAGAATGATGGAAAGCCAGGAATGTAACTTGATATTTCAGCCCCAGCCTTCATCGCTATGGAGAGGGGAGGGGAAGGGAAGGGAAAGGAGAAAACCCCCTTCTCCATTTACTAGCAAGATATCTTCTCAAAGTTGCCGTGGTCATAATTTAATCTCTACCTACAGTCGTGCAAGCACATTTTAACCAATGTATGCATTTTTAACATGCTGCTTCATATTGAGAAAGGGGAAAATTAGTAAAGGGGACTGCTGAAAGAATTAGATTTAGATTTGGGCTACAGCATTCAGGTTGTTCTATATTGCATGAATGGGAATGTTATCATAGATGTATTTTGTATAATTTTTTAGCTACTTGAAATCTTTTATAAAGATTTTATTATCATTTATTAAATATCTTCTGATATATCTTAGGGACAGGCTACAACAAAAATTGCAGCCCATGCTGAAACAGCTTAAAAAAGTAAAAGAACATGCCAGGAAGCAAACACTCATTACAGAGCAAGTGCTATGTAGGACAGGCTGTTCACCAGGGTGACTGCAGAAGGAATTATCCCTGTGATGGAGATGATGCACATTAGGAACAGTTAATGGAAAAGGGAATGTCAGTGAGTATTGGCAAATCAGACTGAAGCAGAGTTCAAGAACTTTCTTTTGCAAAGACTGAAAGAGGCTTTGACTGCAAGAAACAATGCTGCCAAATGTAAAGCAACTTCTTGTTTTGCTGTATCTGCTCTTTCAAGCTATTTATTTGCAGATCCTTTTAAAAAAGGGAAAAGAAAGGGTAACAAAGGAATATGAAATTGGCTGCCACAGATTACCCTTTTCTAAACAACAAAAAAATACACGAAGGAAACAGACAGCTGTGGTGGTTTCAGAAACCACATCTAACATGGACACATCCCTAAAGCAACCTTTACCAGAGTGACTCAGCTGAATACAGCATCTCTTGTCAGCAGTGCACAGAGATGGCTTTTTCCTCCTTCTGCAAGAAGTACAGACTCTCAGTTTTAATACCACAGCTTACGACTGGGAGGTAGCGTGGTGGGAAACAAGGAGGACTGAAGATAACGAAAGGCCACCATAAGACAGGCAAGACAGGCAAACCAGAAATCTTCTGGCTGCAGGTGGGGGAAGGAGTAGGGAGAATGGTTACTTTTTCCTCTTAGTTTTTCCCCAATTAATATCTAAATAAAGAATTATTGTTTCAACAGGTTGGCCTATTCACAACTGTAGCATTACGAACCTTTAAACAGGGTATATATACCGTTTTTGGTGTTTCGAAAATGAACTTACCTGAAAGTCCTGATCATCAATTCCAAACCTCTCTCTTAGATTACGGAAAACCATTGGACAGTATTCCTTAAATTTGAAATGACTTGGCATGTTTTCTCTGAAAGAATATAAAACCAAATCAACTTCATTTACCTGCATATGCAATTAAGTAACTCTAGGGTATTGTTTCAATTCTGTTCATACAAAGAAGAGAATAAGGAGATTTATAATCTCTCCTCCAAAGTCTTACTTCTTCGAATGAGATTTGGGCTCACCACGTTCTAGTCTTTACTACGTTCAACAGATTTATACATGTTTGTCTCTAACAGTTGAACCTGCACTAAAAAGCAGGAAAGAGTGTTTTCCCATTGCCCTTAAAATTATTTCAAAGGTGAAATCTCAGGCTGCATTATACAAGAATTACCATACCATCTGTGACACCAGAAAGTATGGACAGTGCCAAAGCCTCAAGAAAATTGGACTTACTGAGCACAGGGCTAGTTTTAATATCCCGTAATTAATTTCAGATCTGAGAAAAGTAACTTTGAACTTTTTCATAGAGCAGAAGATTCAACATAACAGAATTCTTCATTTTCCTACTGTATTATTAAATAAGTTACAGTAGCACTAACAGTTTTGTATCTATGCACAGACCGTTCACAGAAGATCATTTTAAGAGATGTGGATATTATATTACACTATCATAGCGCTTTTGGAACTTTTATACGGTTAATATAATTTCATATTATGCATTATTAAAAGTTGCATATCATTCAGCTTTACAATTTACACTTTACATTTTCATTCTTGTCCAAATATTTCATTTAAAATATTAGCAAGTACATTCACCTGAACTTACACTTTAAAAAATACCCAAATAAACGTTTGGAGCAGCCACAGATAAACACACCAAGAGAGGATCACCTTCAATATATAAGATATTCACAAGGCAATAATAAACCATATGGAAGAAGAATACTGCCCAGCAGCCCCTGCTGTTGCTTTTCAGAACAGCACAGATGGTTATGTTTATCACAGGATTAACTCAATCATCAAAACTTCAGTCCCATCAGCTGAAAAATAACAGAGTTCATAGTACTTCATAAAAATATCACTGCCACTATCCCTGTCTACAAAGAATTGTTACTTGTACTTACTTGTTGAAAAGGTGATTGTCCACCTTTATCTTTGAGTATGCTTTGAAATCATCTGGCATCAACATAACAGGGATTTGAACATGGCTCAGTTCATTGATCTAGAGAAAAAAGAATATATTTAGTTGATAATAACTCTGCAAAGATTCTGCATGTGTTTTAATTAAAAAAACGTTATTTGGCCTGCAGTTACTTGTGTATGTGTCCTGGGAGTGAATGTAAGTGAAAGAAAAGTGCAAAAACAGATTTATTCTTTCCAGATTAAATGTATTAACAAGATAGACTCTTCGGAAAGAAGAAAGAACACTCTATATTTATACTTGTTTCAGAAAAAAAAAGTGCTTCAAAGCACACCTGGAGCATGTGCTTTAAGGAAAGTCAATGAGGACACCAGCAATATGGTCTTTAATCCTAACATACTGTTCTTGTTTAGCCAATTGAGCTACATTTTCCAAAGATAATCCAAATCCTATCTTTCAAATGACTATTCACCATTGCAGCTCACAAACTAGTCTTACCTGTTCATGTCTTGAACTACTTATGGAAAAATAAAATGCTGCTTCCATATGAAGGCACAAGCTTTGGACTCAGGAAGAAGAGCCTTGTTTTTTGTACAGTAGTGCAGACCTCAGCCAAGCTTTTGCAAGTTACAGCATTCAGGCATGTTTTTGATTACTCAGGCTCAACAAACTACTTAAATTTCCAAATTTGTGCTCAGAAATAAATGCAGAAGTCTGAAGGTTTTCCTTATTTTGTTATATTTATGGATACCATTTGCTCTTTCTAATTTTGAAATACTGTCTGCATCCTCAGTATTAAAATTTTCATATATATTTGGAATTTCAGAACTATCCACTTCTGGCCACATCTTTATGACAGAATGTAAACAACTTCACAGTTACTTAGCTTGTACACGTTTTTGTAATTGCGTGCATTAATCAACTCTTAGTTTAGTAAATTTTAAGTAAAGCATGAAAAACATAACAGTGTTGTTAGCTTGCAACAGTTCTTTCAGATCATTTCTTGCGACGCTCTAGACCCCCATATCACACGTTGCTTCAGCAACTTTCTATGGGGTGCAGGGGGAGAACTCTACATGAGACTACAAGCGCGCAACAGAGGTGGATGTAAGAGAATAATGGTGACCTGTGCTCTTAGCATTGGCTGTTCTTATCCAAAAACATTTCCCAACTGGGAACCTGTTCCTGCCCTTAGATGCTATCCTGCTTAAGAGAAGTTCTCTGAGAAGCCTTCACTGAAGCAGTCGTAAGTTATAAATATTATAGGAAAAAACGTATGATCTTCTGCAGAACTGAAGTTAAACAAAACCTGAAAACAGTGAGGAACCGTTTTCCTCTTAAAAAGAGGGCAGAAACCGACGCAAGCAGGCAGGTCAGACAGCCTCATCACTCATCAGTCTTTTCAAGTCTCAGTAATGTGTCTTGCCATCTCTCATTTTTATTATTCAGACCCCTGCGGCCCACATGAAAACTGATAAATATCAGCTGAATTTCCTTTACAGAATGCTTCTTTGGAAAGCCCTAAGAAGCTACAGATTGAGGCACCACAGCTGTACAGCAGAGCAACAAACAAGAGAGATGCCTGGGATGGGCTGAATGTGCGCTGCTCCTTGGAGTGCCAGGGAGAACGCTCCTTCCTCCTTCCAAAGCAGGACAAAGGAGGAACTCTAGTAAATTTTTGAAAACACAGCTGTACAAACCTAATAAATCATGCTGACACCTCATTAACTATGACATGAAATAACAGCACATAGATCGAACATCACAACATCTAACATACACGCTCTTTACTGCATTTGATATCGCGGCACATCAATCTCACCCTGAAACCGCAGAGCAGTTTCATGCGCATGCAGAACTAGCCTAGCTCTTGTACAAATAAAACTAAGGAGAAGCAGATAGATTATGCAGAGATATGGAACTTTGTTTGCTTATAAAGAATTAGCTACTCTAGTCCTAGACTGCCAGATTATGCAACGAATTCCACGCTTGGAAAAGGGATAACGGAGATCCATACCTTTCCATCCCAGTCAAAAGTGATACCAAGACCATTTTCAGTCAAATACAATGAATTATGCTGAATTCACACACCTCCAAATAACCTATCGACAATAATAGCAAGTTCGCTGCCAAATTAGGGGGTTTAGCTGATTAAAATTGCATCAAATTTTCACATGCATTCACTTTCTTAATATACTAATGTAAAGTGTCCCTGAATACATTTGTAGATTTGCTTTCATGCTGCAAAGATTTAACATTGTGCTATAGCGGCACAGTTTTAATTGTACCTGTGGGCCTTAGAGACATCCCTTACATAGTAGAATAACATACCCACATGTACTCCTATTTGAACACTTTAGAGCTTGTTATACTGTAAATAGAAATTTCAAAACACTTATCTCATGAAGCTCTCTACAAGATGTGAATGCACATACAGACCTTCCCCTCAAAAATAACAAAAAAATCACTCTGTAACAGAGTTCTTTTTTGCGGAACTTTTTTTTTTAATAGAGATCCACTAATTCTGAGGTCTGGAAATATAATTTCTCTAATATTTTAAGGAATTCCCCCTATAGCAGGAGAGAAGAAAAAGCAGGTGATAAACATATAGTAGAACTGACCTTTGGTATAGCACACCAGCTGAGTAATGGCATGTCCCAGCGGCACAGGCCATTAATTAATTTAAACCTTTCAAGTATAATAAGGTCTGTTTCTTTGTGCAGTAATGCATTTTTAGGATGGATTTGACGAGGCTAAATTTGAAAATGCACACAACACAGAAGGGAATAGTTGTGACATTACATCGTGGTGCAAACTGGAACCATATTGGGAGAAGAAACAATATCCTGAACTCCCCCACAAACAGACATGGGAAAGCTGAAAGGGGAAGGTCACTGGGATCAATTCTCCACTTTGCTATCGCTGTATGAAGGTACAGCCATGCTTGAAAGTGACCAAATATGAAACGCTCAGAGAGTATTTGCAGCATTCCAACTTGTCTCAAAGTTTAAAGAAAATAGTTCTAGTTCTGCCACCAACAACCTTTAATTGCCCTGTGATTTATTTATTGCCAATACAAAATTTTGCTGCTGTTTTTCATGTTTTTTTTAGCAACACACAAGGCTTACTACATCTTTGAACAATTTAGGTTCACATAATAGCCTTGGGGAATGGATTATTTTAAAAGACAAGTGATTAGGATTTTAGTTGCACAGTATCCATGCATATTATGTGGAAATATCTCATGTCTTTTACTAGTATTTTCAAATTCATATGCACAAAATATTAATAAGTGACCTGGAAACCTCTCCTTAAGTAATTTATTCAAATATCTTTGTGATATTGGTACAAAACCAACTGCTTATGTGAGACAGAGACATCCTTCATGACTTAAAAGCTTTAAAGAAGATGCCTTGAAAGCCTTAGACGGCATCGCTCCTTTAAATATATGGTACAGAAAAATCTGTAGGGATCTGCTCAGAGCTACGGTTCAGGGATGGTGGATGGGAGGGAGAGAAGGGGAAGGAGGCTTTCAGGCAAAAACCTACTGATTGCAACTCATTTTGCTCCTGCAGGTTCAGGATTGAATTCACACTGTCAGGAAAACAGAGGCTGTAATTAAACTGCAAATAAGGGAATAATAAAAGCCTACTGGACACTGAATGAATAGCAAGACTCAGCTGGTAATGATTCTGAAATTAGCACACAGAGAGGTGTTCCCACAAAGCCATCTTATACTGGTGACATTTCAAATAAGCTTCTCTAATTTATATGATTTGAAATCAAGCAATGAATATATCATAAATTGTTAGGCGTTATTAATGGCCTTTATTTAATTCAGATACATTCACCCTAAACACCACATTACCAGGGCAATGCATAATTAAACATTAGTTTTCATTCTGTCAGAACATAAGCAGCAATAAATTGCTTGTATGCAAAGCAGACAATGAGATATTTAAGCAGCATATAATAAAGGCAATTTACAGCATATATTGCATGTTTAGCTGGAAGAGCCAGAACAATGATCCCATTCTCCAACAGATACAATCTGATGCCTATCAGTACGATGCTGCAGTGAGAAACCTGCAGAATGCACTACAGCTGGTATTATTGATAAAAAAAAAAATACTGGAAGAAGCCAGGTAGACCAATGCCCAAAATTTCATTCCAAACATATCACGAATCTCATGCAGACCACTTAGCACTACTTAGTGGATGCTTTTGAAACTCTCTTCCTATGTAAAGCCTTTATTCTATACGTGGTTTCTTGTATTTTATTAATATCTTAGCTTTAACATGCAGCACAAATATAGCTTTCTTTCAATTCAATTTATCATCCAGTCAGACTCAAGTTGAATCTATGGAGGGATCAGGTATTTTCACAGCTAACAGCTTGATAAAAGACCTTGATCGCAGTTCTGGCCCTTGGCAGCTGTACATACAGGAAAAGCCCTGCTCCTTCAGATGATGCGTGTGGATGAAGCTGGGGAAGTGCTCCTTCCTTTTCAGCTCAGTTCATACCCCAACACCCTTTCTGAACTGAAAGCCAATCACAGCAGTCGGATCTGCTGAGACAAACAGGCTACATTTGGTTTCTGAGTCTGAAAGTCAAGAGCATTCTTCTCTAATTTATGTATTTTTAAACACAGACATTGGAAGAAGTAGGAGTGGAAGAGTTTGGAAGAAAGAAATTATTGAGACCTAAAAACAGAACTGAACTTTTAACACAAGCAACAGTTCTGGTATTTTTATGTTCATCGTTTGTTTTCTGCGTCTCAGTTTCTTCCCTGGCAAGGAAATTCACAAAGAGCTCTGAAGAGAAAAAACATTAGGCAGCACTTTTTTGTTAAGCTACAGAGCTGCCATTTTGATGCCTCAATCCAGGCAAAGCGCTTCAGTCAATTCATCTACTTTTAGGTCAAAGCCTACAAGAGCAAGCCCGCTGGACTTACCCTTACCAAGCAAAGCTACAGAGCTCATGAGTAAGAATGCATTGGGGGAAACCTATTGAGGGCCTAAAATGTCATATTTAGGAAACGTATCCTTCTTTCTTCTGGCACCTCCCTGATAACTGAACAACCCACAGGCCTTAGGAAACAACACCTTCCTGCTTACTAGAGCGCATTCACCCAGATGATAGAAGTTTTGTAATGTAACTCATTCCAGTGTCCAGCAAAAAGCCATTCCTAATGCTGCTCCTGAGTTACAGGGAGCTCAGCATGAGGCCCTGTGGGCGTGCGGCAGGGCAGGGCCCGGCTGGTTCCCAGCACCCTGCTGCCAGCTGGGAGCACGCTGCGGCACTGCTACTGAGGCACTCACCGCCTCCTGCTGAAGTATAAACTGAAAATGAAGTGATTATTTTACAGCACTTTGAAATCTACCTTGCAGGGTCTGGAAAGGGTGGAGGAGGTCAGCAGCTAATCAATTTTGTGGAAGACATTTGCCTGTTACAGGGCAAAACCATCATTTGATAAATGTCATTTGACAGTTTAAATTACACTCAAAGCCATTCTTGCAAGAGAAATAAAAGGTTAAGCTAAGTTCTGCTGTAGAGAAATAAATCAGTTCAGCAAAATACTCCTTAATTTGTTTTAAATGAGGTTTTCATCATTTCAATCACACAAATTCATTTCTTTTTTGTCCTAAAAGTACAAGGTAAAAAAATATCTACTCAGACATTTTTTATTAACTATACAATGTGCTAGGAGTTTAAATGCCGTAGGAGACTTCTCCAATATAAGTAATTTCTAGTTACTGATTCAGAAACAACTCCTGAAATTAAACCAATTATAGACTGAGAGAAAAAACATGAGATGAAGTATTTCATTTTTTCTGAATCT
Source organism: Numida meleagris (assembly GCF_002078875.1). Lineage (NCBI taxonomy): Eukaryota > Metazoa > Chordata > Aves > Galliformes > Numididae > Numida > Numida meleagris. The sequence continues at coordinate 17,095,691 of NC_034410.1, read as the reverse complement.
TTACAATCATTTTTATTTAACGTATATGAAGGGGAAAAAAACCAAATCAATATAAAAGCCCACCCAGCTGCCAGAGAAATATGTGTTGAAGTTTTACACGTCTCAAAACATCTATCAGTAATTACTATATAGCAGCTTCATGTTTTTACAGTTGAGGAGTGTATGGGAACTGCTGAGTCATGGCCTGAACCACTGATTGAGCACCTGGAGGAAAGACCCAGTCAGCCCTGGGAGCACAGGTGAAGGCAATTCACCTGTGCAACCAGAAGGGGTGGAGCCTGGCTCCACCCCTCTTAGGCCTCATTTAAGGGCTGACTGCCCCTGAGGAAGGATCTCCAGGCAGAGATCCTTCTTTGGTGGGAGCCTTTTCCTGCGAGCCCCAAATCTTCCGATCCGGGTGAGCGCTGTATTTTCCTTCCACCTTTTGTAACGCTGTTTCCATTGCGTTAGTCCTGCTTATCGCTACAAGGTGATACTTGTCATTAGACTGTTGGCTTTCAATGAAACTGAATAATATAGTGCTGGAAAAGCAGACTCAGTTGAGCCAAATATTTTTCAAATTGCCTTAATGCATACTTTTCGCAAAGTACTAAAACACAGAATATTTGAATTTCCTGGCAAAAATATTTAATACATTTTACAGATTTAGAAATTCTGAGAAATGAATGGATCGATTAAAGATAATTTTTTTTTACATCTTAAAGACTTTCCTGAAGTTTTATGGTCTGTCTTTGAATTAAAACAAACAAAAACCAAAGTTTCACAGTAAAAAACAGATATTTTAATGGGAATTGGACTTGTTATTCACAGTTCTCAAGGGTACGATGCTCTTTTTGGGCAGGGATGTACGTAGTTCATGCATCCCCTGGTAAGCAGGATATTGTGACATACCTAAGACCCAAACGAGATATTGTGACATACCAAAGAAAGTCCCAAAGCAGAGGAACAAATAGTTTTGAAAAGAATTAATTTCTTGGCATTTAACTTTCAATTTGAAATAGCAAACTCAAAATTCAAACAGAGGACTTCATAGCTTCGTTATCACTCACATCAGAGAGTGTTTAAAGAACATACAACAAAAGCACCCAAATCACACTCCTTTTACAAATACTTGATGCAAGACTTTTAAGTCTTACAAGTCTTAGGACATTTCCGCAGCATACAGAATCCATAACATCTGCTGTACACTGTTGGACAATCACAAAGCCACGTTTCTACAGATCTGGTTAAAATTCCTGTGCATCTGCTTACACCTTTCAATGAGTGCAAAAATTAACACATTATAATGTGCCAAATAATCAAAGAACTAAAATGAATTAAGCAGCTCAGATATAATGACTGTCATGGTAAGTCCCCATATTCCTAAAAACCTGGGAAGATTGCAATTGTGTGCAAAGATACTAGTGTACCTCAGTGAAAATGAAGGTAGAGTAATAAGAATGTAAGTTAGAGTGAATATTTTTGTCAAGAATGGCTTTGAGTAGCAAATGGCATGCAAAAATAAACGTAGTCTTGGTCCAAAAGGAAACCATAAAGCAATGAAACTCCTCCAGATATGGATGAGGTGTGATGCACACAATAAAGATGAGCTCATCCTTGTTTGCTAATACCATGGTTAAAAATAAAATAAGACAAGGCACACAGCTCAGACAACTATTTGCATGCCACTAGCCAAAAAAAAAAACCAAACCCAATAACTTATATGTATTTTTGGCCAGGAACATCTCAAGTAATCTTTTTCAAACCTCAGCTTGTGTGCTGTGAAGTTGATGCACTTTAATACAATCTTTGATTGCAGCTTGTATCTTCAGATATTGTTTGAAATCCTCATTTAAAATAGACCAACTTGTTAGAAGAACTGACAATCTGGTCTCTATTTTTCTAATTAAAGAACAAAACTCCTTCGACAAGGGATAAAATTTAGTTCGCTTGGCTGTGTTCTCAAAGCTTCACAAGAGAATATCTAAAAATAGGAAAATGCTAGGAGACAGTAAGCATTTATTTACGACACAGGAAAAGGTTTAATAAAAATAGGTGGAATTCTCTAAATGAAGTAATACAGAAGTCAGATAAACATTCTGCTGATTTCCTAAATGACCTATTGTGGATTCTAGTAGAAAAGTTCAACAAGCAGGAACAAAATGAAATAAAATTATGTTTATATTCTATGAATAATGCTACTCACTTGGAAAATAAACAAACAACCAGGCTTAAAGGAGTCTATTAAATAATGATCACTTCTTATAACAGCCTTAAAGACCGTATTTGCCAAGTATAACTTTTTCTGAACAGGAAAAATGACTACATGCAATTAAACGTAATACTCTAGTAAACAGTTGAACAAATGTAGATGCAGCATTTTTATCTAAATGCTGTAACAGCAAATGAAATTCAAGAGAAAAGAATCTTTTCAACAAAGAAAGTCAAAGTATAATGGGAAAAGAAACCTAAGGAACCATTTCACATATAACACATGCAACACAGCTGCTTAGTCAAGAGGAAGGCTTCAAGAGCATCCTGCCTCAAAAGGACAGACTGGGCTGCCTGGACCATAAAGCAACAATCTGATGCGTTAGACAGGCATTGTTATTGTCCAGAAGCAATAACATTTTTGTTATTTTTACAATGGCATAATACAACTAATGTACTGCACATTATTATATTTTTCTTCTGTTAGGGAGGAGGACGACAGGCTTGTGGATAGGCTTTATGGTCATACATTCCACTCTCACAAACATGCTGCTACTAAGGAAACTGTTGACTTGTGAAAAGATGACATTAAAACATAATTCCTTTTGTACATTTCTGGCTATCTGTCAGGTGAAGGCTAAAGCAAATTTCCAGAAAGCCAGAAGCAATATACCATTTGCATTATAGAAATGTAACTTATGACATGAAAGGAGTTACACCAGAGGCAACTGAGGCAAATAAGGGTTGCTCTACAGGTATTTAAAAGTTCTGCAAAGCATCACCAGAGCTGTTAGTCGTAACACAGACCTTGCAGAGTCATCAGGCTCCATGCCATACAGAACATGTCAGCCTACAGCTAGAACTTTCTGTTAACTATTGACCTATATCCTCCAGCTGAAGCAACAATTTTCTGTGCAGCACCAGACAAAATACCGCACTAGAAATCCAAATGGATGAGAAGAACTGCATTCCCTCTGCTTAAAGAAATCCTTCAGTTTATCTCCGTGAGGCATCTTGGTTGCACTGTATTCTTCCTGCATTTACACTGTCCTTACTTCCAAATACTGTAACGTCTTGCCAGCAGCTGAGGTCAGGCTAACAGGCAGATACACAGGCACTCATAGATACACTCTGCAGCATCTTGCTACAGAAACCATGATTTTATGTGCCAGTTGTTTAGGATTTGGGAAACAGCAGTCTCCTGTTGTGTTTACTTGAACACAGTGAACTGGCTTTTGCTTCTGCGCTGGATATAGTTTTTCCATGCTGAATTCCAGTTTAATTTGGCAATAATGCTATATATGAAATTTCATGGAATGATTATCATTGCTTATTGGAAACTAACTGCCCAGACTTAACCACTGCAGCATTCATTTGCAGCAGGCCGAATATGTAGATCATGGTACACTGCTTGATAACCCAAGAGGCTGCCCAGCCTCAGGGCAAAGGACCTTCAGGGCAGTTCGGAGGAGTTGAGGGACCACAAGGAAGGGCACTGAGGTGCAGTGTGGGACTCATCAACCGCAAGCCCCATCATGTTCCCACTGATTAAGTTGGAAGCTGAAATGCTTTAACAATTCAAGACAAACATCTTTCTACCCCTTGATATGAAATAAGGCATAATATGTTAAAAGCAATATAATTGCATGACCTTTTTCCTCAGTTTACAGGTCAGACTTTTGTTACTAAAGGATTTCAAAAGCTTACAGGGACAACAGGACGCATTCAATAGGCAAGTAGACACAAATCCTCTTTCTATTTATATTTGTCACAGTCCATAAATAAAAAGCAACCCCAGTTGTTTTAGTGTTGTTAATCTGAACACACACTGGTGTTGTGGTACTTCTTTGAAGTAGATCAGACAGAAATAACCAAACTTTGCCACTCTGCAAGCACAGCAACCACAAAACATTAGCTGTAATGATCAAGACAAAAATACATTGTAAGGTAAGACATTTTATGCACACCACTCCATATACAAAAGTCTCAAACACAACCTTGCTCTGCCAGAGGCTGAGGCATGATGTACACTGCTGCTGGGGCAGGTTGGGGGCTGCAGCTGAGCCCCATGGCACGCACAAGGCCCAACTCTGTCCCAGGGAGCACTGCACTGGTGACAACAACAGCAGTACAATATTTTCTACTACACTACCTGTGTTTGTGATGGATACGTAAACTCAGTCAAAAACACTTTCCCTTGAGTATGTGGTTGATGCTGCAATTTGATCAACCTCCACTCGTTTCCTCTCCTGAACCATAGGAACATGTTTCCAAGACCTGTACGGCAGGACTAGTCTACAAAACTACTCTTTTATCATTGATGTTCATCTCAGGCTATGTATTGCTGAAGAAATGCTTGAGAAAGGAAATCTGGCTTTCTGATCATTTCCATACTTGAAAATCCAAACTAAAACTTATAAAAATTTAACTTACCCCTTAAGAGAAAATATCATATACAGATACATGCATTTTACACAAGCAAATATACGTATAATTCTTTTAAAAAGCCCTGAGCTACCAACACACATTTTCACCCACAAGTGTAATCCTAACATATAGAATTCTCCAACACAACTTAAAAAAAAAAAAAAAAGGAAAAAAAACACAACCACTCAAGACTTCTGAACATTGCTCCAAAAAGCGGGCACAGAACTGATCTTCTGAAGGTTAGAAGCCAAGCAACATCAACCCGGGCTGTGTTTTCAGGCACGGAGGCCCCAGCACTACCGGAGGACCCTAGCGGGGAGCACAGCTCCCAGCCGCTCTGCATCCCTGCGCCAGCGGCAGCGCTCTGGAATGTGCACTCCTGTGCCCTTTGCATTCCTCGCTGCATACACACTCAGTTTTCCATTTTCAGCCTTAGATAAAAAGTATTTTTTTTAAACCTGTTAAAAAGGAAACAATAGTCTTGGACTTAATTTGAACATAAACCAAAAGAATTGATTTTTTTTTTTACCCAGAGAAATCCAAAGAAAAAGATACTGCCATCACACATTTTATTTCAGGGAACCTGAGACCAAAAGATGCCTTTGTTTAAGACTGACATTAATTTCTACCATTCCCAGTGCTAGAAAAGTGGTTGAAGGGTAAGTGGTGGCCCCCCAAGCCGCAGGACCCTGATGGATGCACACACACAGTAAGAGAAGGAACGCGTTTGTTTTTGTTCCACCATCAGGAAAAATATGTAAATTGGGATGGATTAAGCATATTTACTTCAAGCTTGTAAGCTCAGGTCTGTTTTCTTGCAAATATCGTTTCCCAAATATTTATGTAAGCATTTATAGTCTGTAAGATTAGGGTAACTTTTGACTGAAAATACATAGTTAAGACCAGGACATACTTAGGAAAGCTAGGAGAGGCCTCTGCCTACTAGCAAGAAAGAACTCCAGAGGAAGGTAGATTCAGTGAGCCACAGATGCTTTCAGAAAAACATAGGAAGGTCCATGCTTCAAACAGCACCACCTGAAGCAGCAATTCCAACCTTCCCCAGTTTCTCCTGCTTTTGCACCATCGCTTTTCCTCTTCTCACAGATGTGGGCATGTGGTTGTCACATGCTGAACCGAAGTCAAAAAACCAACACGGCTATAAACGAACCTGCTAGCAAGAATTTTTGTTCATTTGGGTCAGTTTGTCAGTTTCACCCACTCTCAGATCACACAAAAGTAAAGATAGGGAAAAAAATGCTTCTTTCTGCAATTTGTTGGCTTAAAATGTTCATACACAAGCTAAAAAAACCTCAAGTTTGAAGTGCTGTGTGCAGTCTTTCATTATTACAAGGTGAATAAAGATTCATCAGAAAAGGTGTTTTTGACATTTAAATTAAGTTTTAACTTTAATATCTTGTAAATGTATCGTAAAATCAGAAATAACATTAACCTGCACTAATTACTGGGTTTACTGCCCACAAAACATCTTTGACATTTGGTTTTGCTGCCAGCATTTATGTACTTAAATCAGAGTTTGCTGAACTGTATAACCAACTTTGGGTAACTAACTTCTTTTTCAGGTGCAGGCAGAGTATTTTGTTCACTTCTATTTAATCAACTAACAGAGATGAATGGAAAGGTCATTTGGAGTTGAAGAATCAACTGGGAGCCAAAAAAGCAAGACCACCTCCTTTCCTTTTCTGGTTCACTAATAAAAAATGATTTGAAAGGTGAGATCTAATTTTGACTTTGTATATCCAGGATATTTAAGATTGTTGTATTTAACCTAGAAAAAAAGAAAGGTTGTGCATTGCTTCTCAATTTATTGGACACAGCTTGACAAAAGTGATTTAAAAGGATTCTTCTGTTAAGAAACAAACTTTTGCCTGCTAACCTCTGTCAAGACTCTTCAGAGGTGATGGGAATGCATTGTCCTTTCTACAGTCAATAATCACTTCATTAATTACAAATGCAAAACAGATTTAAAAGCACCTCTGTCAACAAAAATCAGTATCTCAACTATCCATTTAAATAATATTTTTATTGAAATCATAACATCCCAACTTATAGGTTTGAATTGCCAAAGTAGAATTTGAAAGAGGATGTAAGTAGATTCATCTTCTGCTTTTGGAGATGACCAAAAATTGAAACTCAAGTTCATTCAACTAGTAGAAAACAAAATCAATCAGACAAAAACACATCAAAAAGAAAAAGCCCACAGCAACCCAACACTCATGAAACACATGTATTTAAGGACTTCAGGTTAGGAACACCTTTTTTTTTTTTTTTTTTTTTTTAAAACTTCTAGCCCAAAGGTCTGCCTTAAAATTTACTAGACTTCGGCCTCATCTCTGAAGGTTCAATTAAAGAGAGCTTTATTTGACACATTTTTGTCTTAAAATACCTTAAATATCTTATGGATGTCTTGAAGGATGAGATTTCTTTAATTCCCAGGTAGATAGAATTTTATCAATTCATAGCAAGAATGCATACAACTGCTAAGCAGTACCAAGAAAACCCCTAAATAATCCCGAATACTTGTCTATGAACTGCCATGACTAAGCCTCAGCAAGACTGAAAAAGCATACATCCTAAAAAAGAAGAGCAATTAGATTTCTTTTTATGTCTTTGAATGCTGTCAAACTCTAATTCAAATCTGCACTGAAAGCTTTTCAATATTTACATATTCTTCTCAAGTATTCTTACCGTCTTTGTCTCAGCAAGAAAGAACGCTCATACCAAGTTTTGCATTAATTAACATAGAAAGGTTTGGGTTGGAAGGGACCTTAAAGATCATCGAGGTCCAACTCCCCCTGCAGGCAGGGACACCATCCCAGTCAGGCAGCTCAAGCTGCCCAGGGCCCCATCCAGCCTGGACTCAAGTGCCTCCAGGGATGGGACATCCACAGCTCTGCTGGGTAACTTGTATCAAATGCAACATAAGTATTCTGTCTTGGACACACAGATAAAAGAAAAAAAACACCCAGATATCTGAATATATAAGAACCAAACCACTTAATACTAAGTCTGTAGAATTTCAAAGTTTCAAGCAATTAATAAATTTTCAAGTGCTCTCTGCCACTACTTGTGCTTACATTTTCAGTTAAGTATGACCTTGAGATCATCAGTAAGCTCCTTATCGGCCAGCCCTTCGTACTGCAAACTCCCAAACTTGAATTCAAGTCGTAGCGAAACTAAAAGGTCTGCTGAAGTTTTGGTTAGGAGGATTATCTTCTCAATGTTCATCTCTGTTTTTCCTCCTTCAACTGAAGACCTCTTTGAAGGTTTCACACACAGGAAGCTTGCTAGCAGTGCAATAATTTCTTCTTGTCTCCAGGCCCAATGTATTGTCTCCCTCCTACTTCTATTGCATAACAGCAGATAACCCCAGAAAGCAAGGCATGCCAGCTAAAGCCAATTTTCAGGAGAGCTGCACTCTGCACAACACGAGGAATATGTTGTTTTTTTTAGGGTCATATTCCAGAAAAAAAAAAAAAAAGAAGTAAAAAGAAGTGCTTTAGACCACAATGTGTAAACTCAATGGGATAAAGATGACTCAGATGGCCCTGTCTGGTTCAAGTGACCTTAAATACTCACACTAATACTAAACTAAATAAATACACATTCCAGAATCACATACCATCTATCCCTCAGTGCTAAAAATGGCCCTGTATTTATCTCTGATAAAGTACTGAATGATGGATAAACAGATGCTGTTGTACTCTGATCACTGTAACGTCAGCAGGGAACATGCCTACCCACACCCAGGACACAAAGACCTAGAAGCAAGATCTAATATTTTGTTCTATGTTTGTACACTACCAAGGAGAGGAAAGGTCCTCCTTTGCTTTCAAGGCAAGGGCCCCCTAAGCATCACCTGCCACGCAAATAGGCAGCCAAGGCATACACTAAAGATACACCAATTTGTAGATACACAAAGAACTGAGAGAATTAATCCCTCTCTGCAGAAGCAGAAGGCTTTGTTTCTCAGTGACTAATTAAGGAAGCAAAATATGTCCAAGAGAACTGAATGAGTAGCTCACATGAATCCTGCATGGAAAACAGACAAGGATCCCCAACATCGTGGTGAAAATAAGACCAGTATCACCCAAGAAAGACATCTGAGATATTTCTTTTAAGGTTTTAGTCTGAATGCTGTATTTTAATATTTCATTTTGTTTCTCTATCTGGAAATTATTAGTTTTATCTAGGTCATAAAGAAGTTAGAGCTAGCTTTACAGTTAAAAATATAACCACTAAACCACAGTATAGGACTAATACATGCCAGCAAAAATGTGCACTTTTGTTTTTGTCTCTTATGAGCCGGAGATACTGGCATAGGCCATTTTGGAAGGAGTGTGATTTTGTAAGCAAACAGACAACACACAGAAGTGCCTATCAAATCTGCTTGTCAGGAATCCATTTCCTTTAGAAGCACAACTTCACAGCTGTGACTCCAGCACTCAGCCTTCCACTGATTTTGGGGTGCTCGCTTCAGAGTATTTCTGGTCTGATTTTTCTAAATGCCCAACAGAAACAGCTCCCATTAACTTTTATTCGGTTTGGGAAAGTCCGTACTCCAAGGACCAGACAGATGATGTTTCTGACTGGGGCTTGAACGTGAAGGTAAATGTCACTAGGTCCAGCACTGGAGATTTACTTAGATCAAAGCCTGAAAATTGAAGTGGCATTAATTGCTACTGAGATGTTTCCTATGAAAACGCTGCCAGTACAGTACAAATAAAAACCTACAAAACATGTATTAGCCAAATACTTATGGAAATAAGGTGCCATTAAGTGATTAATTTACTGTTGACTATTGGTACTCTGTAATAAATAAGCCAGTGATAGAAAACTGGAAAGGCTTCAACTTTAGAAAGTATGAATTTTGATATGTAAGGAAACTTCTGATAGAAAAAATGCTGATGACAGCACAATAGTTACATTAAAAACACTGTTGCCCTGTTTTCCTTTCAGAACACCTAACTCACAAACAGTCACCACTTGTACATTTTTTTCTTTTTCTTTTTCTTTTTTTTTAAAAAAAAGAAAAAATCACTAAAACGGACATCACTGCAATAATCTTTCTTTCAGTTCAAGAGACCATCTCAACAAACCAGACACTGAACTCTGGCTTAATGAGTACTCTGAAGGAACAGTCCAGACCATGACAAGAACTTAATGTTTCACTCAGAAGAAGAGCAGAAATGTATTTTCAGCAAAATTACCAAAATACTTATGTGGCTCTTTCACAGCATCTGTTCTGTCTTTATATAAAATGGTCATTAATTTTTATTTTTAATACGAAGAAAAGAAAAAAAGGCTTCAGCATTCATAAATTACAGCATTGATTGCTTCATAAAAGATAGGGACAATTGCAAGAATAATTTATTCTTAAAACATCCACTTTTTTGTTAACACCTCAGAAGTATATAGAAAGCATTTGGTACAATAATGAGGAAAAATATCTGAAAGATTAAGAAAATTGTTTCACATCAAACAAATGTATACAACTTGCAACATTTTTACCTTACTACTAATTACAGATTTCTTTCTTTCCTTGCGCTCATTTAGCAGACTGAATTTGTCAACTAAGTGCTAAAGCATCCAGCTTACATTAAAGTCTCCTAGCAAGCGCAAAACCCAAAGCAAACACGACATTCACTAGCTGTGCTGGGGGTGGATAGTGGGGGACTTCCAGAACTGTTTATGTGTGTTTTTAACTAAGAAACAAACTCCACACCCCAAAACACTCAGGAGACACGTAGCTGACACCTACCTACCTTTCAACATAGTTGACAGCAACTTAATGCTAGCAACAAACTCCCAGTCACAAGCAGATTAGTAACTAACATGCAGGATCCCAAATTGCTGCAGTCTGTTACCAGCTCAGTTGACCAAGAAGAATGTGAAGTTTTCATACTGAGGCATTACCAGCCTTCTTAGTCTCGCCTCTTCTTAGACCACTTCTACCAAAATCAGCCTTCAGCAAATGCTAGTTTACAGGAGGCAGGCAGAAACCTACATACATGCTTGCTCACTTTCCTCCTTCCTTGAGTAAATTTGGTCTCCTGCTAGCGAAGAGAAATTACATAGATTGAAGAATTCAGCTTTAGGCTGCCCTAAGATTTAACGCAATTAAAGTTGTAAACAGTTTTTGCAACTACTGGTAAAGCATCAGGGCAGCAATACACAGAGCAGGACTCAACTGACTATGGAAATGCTGAGGCGTAAGGCTCATCTTCATGGAGGAGTCCAGATCAATCCTGTCACAGTTTAAAACAGGCTGTAAGATAACGCACCTTCTTCTCTTCATTAATTCCAAATGCAGCCTTGGGTGCCTAATTCAGTTCAGAAGCCTAGGGGTTAATTTCACTTTTAATTCTTTCATTACCTCACCAATCAAATATTTGCAAAGCAACTTCTTACTGAGAACTATTATGAAGTATGAACAATTTTTGGAGACTGAGGATAAAGACTGTTGACTCTTATGCAAAATACATTCTACCTAGCAGGGGATCTAAATACAGAGGCACAAATGGAAGTATCAAAGAGCACATGCAAAGGTGCTGGAAGTAAAAAACAAAAACAGAACAACAAGTCATGCAGGAAACATGCACAATAAGTAGAAGACCTGTGAGCAACTACTCACTTTGTGAGATTTAAACCTGAGCCTACATCTGAATTATCATTTACCTGTAATTAACTGAAGGTTTGTTAGATTCCTAAAGCTGCTATGCCTCCTGAACATTTCTTTCTGATGTTTTAAAACTGTGTTTTATAACAAGTCACAGAACGTTATCCAGTTTTTAATAAATGGACAGACTGAAAAAAGGAAAATCATCATTAGCCAAATTAATGCTAATCTGGAGAGAACAACTAGCAAATGCATTTCTATGACTGAAAAATAGTATTTTTAATTTATTAATTTCTGAAGTCTTAACCATCCCAGATGACTTTCCATCACATAGAGAGTGAGCTTGATTCTTTGATTAGTATATAATTACCATGTATCGTTTCCATGAAAATATTTTCTATTTCACGTACTAATTCAAATCTTCTTCTGCTTTAATTTTAGAAAGGCTCCCAAATATTTTAAAAATAAAATCCTGGATCTGCAATATCAGTAATTAACTGGCTACTGCTTGGATTTGCTCTCTGAAAAGACAAGAGCACCCACAGAAGAAAGAGGAAGCTCTGCACCTAGTGCCACGGCACTCATCTCACAGCATCACAGCTCCAGACAAGGCTGCTGCCCTTGGACGAGGTTGGAGTCCGGTCCAAACACTTAATTTCCTTCTCCTGCTCCCTCTCAGCTTCCACTTTGTAAGAAGCCTTGAGCTGGGTGCAATGTGTAGCCATGTTGTTTGAGAGATAATCATGATTAGTGAGTCATACGATGAAAAGTGCACAGCAGTCTGGTGTCAGAAGAAATATTCCTTTAGGGGCCTGGAGCATCTCCCTTATGAGGAAAGTCTGAGAGACCTGGGACTGTTCAGCCTGGAGCAGAGAAGGCTGAGGGGGAGATCTTATCAATGCTTACACATAAAAAACAGGCAGGAGTCAAATGGATGGGATCAGGCTCTTTTCAGCAGTGCCCAGCGATAGAACAAAGGGTAATGGGCACAAACTGGAACATGGGAAGTTCCATATGAACATGAGAAAATTTCTTTACTTTGAAGGTGACAGCACTGGTACAGGCTGCCCACAGAAGTTGTGGTCTCCTTCCCTGGAGATACTCAAAACCCACCTGGACGCTTTCATGTGTGACCTACTGTAGGGAACCTGCTTTAGCAGGGGTTGGTCTGGATGGCCTCCAGAGGTCCTCCAACCCCTCTGGTTCTTTGATTCTGTGATTCCTCATAAAAGCTTTCTGGCATTAAAAAAGTGGGGAACAATCCTGATGGTGTCTTTTTCAAACCTGTGTCAGTGTCTCTTCTGAAATCATCTCTTGGTTTTCTGCTGAACCACCAACAATCAAGAACAGCTGAACAGATTAAAAAGGTGTCACAACTGTTTTTTTGTGGGCAGCCTTCCCCTCTCTCTAAACTGCCACATTAAGATGTTGGATTTAAGATAAAAAAGAAACCAAACACTTTAAAACGGAAAGAAAAGAACAACATAATTTACTTTATCCATCAGAAAACATGACTGCTTTTATGCTCTGTAGAATTGATGGTGGCTTCAACATCCAGCTTCAGTGTAAACCAGTACCGAACAAGATGTACGTGTTATAACAACAGGACTTTCCAAGTGAAGGCGCCTTTGGATGGAATCTGACTTGCAGTACTGTGGCACAGAACGGTGAAGACGACACCTGTGGTGTTTCTGAATGTGAAGTAACTACACCCAGGGAGTTTCAATCAAAACTTAGCAGACTAGTATGTCCTTTGAACATACTAGGAAGTATTTTAAACATCAGCTATGCTTCCATAATAATACATTTTCGTACGCAAATCTTGAATTTGATCCTCGAGTGATCGGCAAAGCCTTTACTCTGTCTTTTATCTAATGTTTGTCGTGGAAATGTGAAAAACAAAACATACTCAGAAAACGACTAAATTCTTTTAAAAGACAAGCTCTTGTAACAAAAGGGAATATGATATGAATGGTTTTGGAGCAGGTAGAAACACAGAAGCTGTCTGATCTACTTGGTATGCAGCCAACATCCTGTACCCATAGAGAAAAAGGCTACACGAGATAAGAAGGTGGACTACAAGAAGAGAAGGACATGGGAAGGTTTCCTGCGTCTCCTGATAGCATGCGCAATGTGCAGTCACTATGCTATAAGCAGAACCTGACTGCCCTCTCACTTGAAAAGCTGTGAATCAAAAATATCTGCACTGTTATCTGTGGAGCTCCTGTATAAAACCACTGAAATAAAAAAGGTGAGTCAAACTGGCAATGTTTATCTTCCCTGTGTCCAACAGAAGTAGGGCCTGGGCTGCAGCATTCGAACTACTGTAACTTAATGGAAATTCCCACTGACTTTAACAGGTTAAATGAAAGAAAAGCCAAGAACTGTAGAAAGAAGCTAAAAGAAGGGGAGAGAAACTCAGGAAGGAAGCTAGCCAAAACACAATCCAGGCAAAAAAACCTGAAGTATCAGCATGACACTCGATCTAAAACATCTATTTTTGGAGTTACAAGTTGTTCTAGGCATAACATCTGCCCAAGTATCTTTGCAGTTGTGCATGTTTCTAAATAAATAAATAGAACAGGCTTACCTGGCCTTTCACACACAGCGTTTGGAAAGGAAACAAGAGGGGACTGACCAACAATACGGGCAAAATGACAATTCTGGATTGTAAATAAAGCAGTGCAAATTCAACAGAAAGAGCGTTATTCTTGTTCCAATCTTTTCTGACCTAAATCTTGTTATTGCAAGGAACAGCTAAGTCAGCTGCTTTCTGAATTAAATTTAACTGCTTTTCTATAAGCTGAACAACAAAAATCCTAGAGCCTGAGTATGAAGAAATGGCAAAGGGCCCTAGCAGCGGCCTTTCCTATTTTCCTGAAAACCACCCCACGTGTAAGTTGTTTTTTATACTCAGCATTGCTACAACATTTGGGACCTGTGTTGGCTGCAGTGGGCGCTCCAGACAGCCTGAGCAAACCCTGCATCCCCACCCTGGCCTTCCTCTTTGTCCTCCCTCTTCCACCACCCAGTGCCCAGCACACACTTGCTCTTGCTGAAACACAGGGAACACCACTGCGGTCTGCAGCACTCCTTGCAGTGAGGTAGCATGGAAATGGCTCAACCGCAGGCCAGCACAGTGCCAGAGCTGGAGGGAGGCAGCTGGATGGGGATGAAGGGCAGGACAGTGAGCAGTGACGTAGGGAGAATCTCACACAGTATTTCATCCCGAGCAGCCCATGCCATACCTGTATGGTAATTCTTCCCACATCAAGAATCTTCATTTATTTATTTCTGATGTCATCAGCTGATGGCACAAAGCCATCAACTGGATCTAAACAAGCAGCATCTTGCCTCAAATTTAGGACGACTTTCTCAGGAGACCAATGGGACAGGATTGGAATTTGTAGGACCGCAATTAGAAATAAAAGAAATGACACAGAGTACTCCACATCATTTTTAGAAACTCCAGAAGCTTGCTCTGACCTGCTGCTAGGTTTCAAACACAGAATTCATAAAGCTAATTCTTCTCATACAACTCTGGCAATCTCAGCAGGAAAAGAACACTAGCAATAGGTTCTAGTGTCTGATTTATTCTGAGAAACTTTGCATAAGCAGGAAACACAGAGATGCTCTCCCTCTAAACAAATACCTTTTTTAGTTTTTAATTTATGTATGTGTTAGCACCAAATCGCTGTATAACCTGCTTAAAGAGGGGTATTTAGTGCTCTGTGTGGGATGCATTCAACTTTTTGTTTTACTTCTTTGCGTAAGTTCTGTTTATTTGAAAAGACGTAAAATAAAAATCTTTATGAACTGCCTCATTTGCTGGCTGACACTAAGCGTGCGTGGCGACTGCCACTATGCTGCTGGCAAGGTAGCTCTCATGCATGATTAGTACCAGAAAACCACTTTTTGTTAAACAGTTATATCTCAGTCCTACATTTTAAGACAGCAAAATACCAAGCAATGTGGCACCACAAACTCTTTAGGTACCAGCTGCCCCTACTTCCCTGGAAAGTAGGGGCAATGAACTCAGGGAGTATCATGAAAAACATAATGATCAGTTCAATTACAGCACTAATCTTACTGAAAACTTACAAATGTACTTAAAAGGAACACCCTCCAAAACCTGGAAACATAGAATCTGTCAAAAAAAAAACAAAACAAAAAAACAGTTGGGTCAGTTGTCATAAAGCATGAGAAGGCACGGCAAGTTTTTCAGGTTTGCTCTGGTACTTGGGAAGCAAGTCACACAGCTAGGAACAGACACAGCAATTTTGGCACTATCAGCCCTGACGCCATACCTGTGTCTAGACAGATCCAACAGGAGCTAGCACAGGCACATGGGCAAGGAAATGCTGCCCGCTGAGAGCCCTGCACTTGTCTAACTTTTCATTTAATACTCATTTCAATCTTATTCTGTCTTCTGATAGGAGTTTCCCTTGTATACAAATGCTACAAATATTTTTGGAAAAACTAGCCTGAACTCAAGAGCAACACTTTTGCAGAATTGTATGGGAAGATAACAATCTCCTTTGCTGTTGTGCAAGGACGCTGGTATGCACTGAGCCAAATTCTGACTTCCAGCATCCTTGCCATGGGCTTACAGAACTACAAGTGCAGCAGCAAAACACCTGTAACTGCCGAATTAAAGGCTTCAAGACTTTTTCTTAAAAAAAGAACAAATGCTGAGCTTCGATTATTATTCTGAAGGTTTCAAAGCAACGAAGATAAATCTAAAAATATGAACTGAGGCCACGGAAGTAATAAGTAATGCAGGGAAGGAGGAAAAAAGGGGAGGTGTGGTCCGCAAAATTCTCTATCCCTCACTGCATCCCATGTTGTATTGCCTGGCAGGTGAGATACGGTGAGCAGGGAGGAAATGAAAAAAAGACAGGTATTTACAGAAGGAACACGACCTATCAGTCACACATCTTCTGGTACAAACTATTATGTTAGCACAGCAGTAAAGCTGAGTCAAACAGCTTAATGGACTGAGCATTTCTTCTGACATCACTCAAAAAGAAACTTTTTAACTCCTCTTTTTTAACTCACTGATAAAGCTTTATAAGAAGGAAAAATGCAGCACCAATAGCATTGGTATTGTGATATACCATTTGGGTCATTAGCAGATTTAACCCCAAGGAAATAGGAAAAATGCAAATGCTTGTTGTCTCAAGCACAAGGAGATATTGTGCAGTGTGTTTTTCCTCAGGTGTTTGCTGCTAAGTGATCTCAATGTCCAAGGTAGAGATGTTCAAAAAAGTACGTGAAAAAACTGACCTTGCAGGTAATCAGAAGTTAAAAGACAGCCACAACCAGGTATCACATCTCTTTTTTTTATTAGAATAGGTATTTAGGAGAGTGCATAAATTATAAATTCAGTTTGTTACTAACGTGGAAATGCAGGCTCTAACCAGGCAGTAACCGCTGTTCTGCTCCATTTCCACTAGGTTCCACATTTCTGCGAGCTATTTAACTTTAAAGTTAGTATTCCCTCTGTCTCTGGGTGAAATCTTAAGACTTCAGAGAAACTTGTGAACAAATCATTATATTTGAAAAAAACAATTAACTCATTGAATAAAGATTACATTACAGCTGGCTTGCTGTTGTTCCCTCTCTGGCTTCAATATTTAGGGTTTAAAACAAGATTTCAAAGGAAATTATTGTCGGTTTGAGTTCTTTCATGAAAAGCTCCAATTGCTTCCCTGCACAAGGATGTTTTTTCATTGTAACTGGATCTGTACTAGCCATTGCTGTCTCGGGAGGAACGTGGTGTCATTAGCTGTCACACACAGCCCTCCGCGGCTGCAGAAACACAGGCAGGCTTGTCCAGTGCCTATTCTTTTTCCATCATTACAGAAGCAAAGCTGGGATCTAGGCTAGTTTACACGTTAAAATATTTAAGCGCTGCTCTGTAAACCAGCTTCTCCTATTACAGAAGGATATTTTTCAAAACAATGATCACTTGCAAAAAGCAATTAAAAAACAAGATGCAAGAAATTTGTTAGAGCTGCTATTTATGCTCTGCTTAAAACCCTTGCAATGTTGTTTTCATTGAAATTGCCCACTGTAAGAAAAATGGCTCAAAAATACGTGCTGTAAGCAATTGGTAACAAAATTAGATCAGAACACTTTAAGGGCACACGCAGAGAACTGTAATCCTCCAATCCAAGATAGCAAACTGCAGTGCAAAGTGTAACAGTTGTAAACAGAACCATGGTACAGCCTGACCCTTTTCTACTTGCAAGAAAAAAGCCAACCCAAACTTTTAGTCAGATGCTGTCATAGGAACTGTCCTGCCTGGACAGGAATTCTGCAGGAGGGCTCAGCTGAGAAAATACAACAGAACACGATGATGGTGTTACAGTATAGGGTTTCTATTCAGAAACACCTGTCAACGAACACTGCCAAAACAACTTACAGCTTTTTAGGTTCCAATGCATACGTATCAAAATGAACAGCTTGGGGGAAGTTACGATCCGTAACTCCATCCCTGACACGCACTTAGCACCAAAGGAGAGGTCCCTTCCTCAGAACACAGGGCTGAGCCCAGCTGCACCTTTAGGTCACACACTGGCACTGGAGAAGCACCATGTGAGTGCAAGTTCTCTTCCAATAGGGGCAGAGAGTCTTAAGCCTGCTGCAGGTGGTTTGATAAACTAGCTCTGAGATCTTTCAGATTTGTTATAATGATGCTCTATTAATATGAAGAAGTGGAAAGTAAACTTTTCTAATCTGCTACCCCAGAGTTTTACAGAACAAAGCTCAACTATTTTGTTAGAATTTTTTGCCTTTTTTTTTTTTACATTCTTTCTCAATCATAAAGACACTGAACAGCTAAAGAATTAGCTGTGTTCCTCAATACTTCTCAGTTACGGCAAAAACATAACATTTGGAGAAGATGAAAGTGTCCTCAAATACTTTGCTGCAAATTGATCCTTAGAGTTCAGAAACCAGCCTAAGATGCTTCCTATCCCGCTCCAATAAAATGAATACTTTTGGTTCCACACAAGTATTTTTGTAGATTTGACTTCATTCATTCAATTTTCTTCTTTAGCAAGGAGAGAAGGTTATTCCCTCAGCAAAAACACACCTTCCTCTTCTGCCTGCACTTATGTATATTCCAATGTCCTTACAGCAGAAATGCACGCCCTCAGCCTGTGCTGGTTTGCTGGCCCACCAAAACCTCCTCTCCTCCCAAAGATCAGTTTATCTTTCTTTGGAGGCTGAAGGTTTTAAAAATTTTTGTGCTTGCTTAACTGTTTGACAGCTTAATGTGTCAGTGTCACATACCAATACACCCAGTACATACGCTGGTCACACCACCTGGAGCTGCTCGTTGCTGTTAGTGGGCTCCTGTGATGCCGCCACCATAAGGGACAAAGTCCCACTTAGAGAAGATGCAACAACCCTGCAATGCTTTACTGCAAATTGTTCTCTAGAGGTGTTTCAGAACTGACAAATTCAGGCAACAACCTAGATGCTCTTAGCTTCAGCTTATCATCTTAAGTGCTGCCAGGACAAATCTGGAAAGCTCAGCAAGATTCACCAGGAGCATGAGAGTAGCCCATCCTCGGAAGAGGAAGGCAGAGAAGATGTGACATGAAGGACAAGGGTCATGAATGACTGCAGTGTGTTATCAGTAGGAGCATCTTTACAAGTCTCCGAGGAAATGCCTACAGGAAATCTCTCCTACAGGACACATACCTCCCTGCATTAAGTACTATCAGCGTGACAGAGAACCCAAAAATGTGAGATAATTTCCTTTTCTGTGTAATAAAGCTCACGCTTCTTACAAACCCTGCAGTAAACCCACCTTGCTGCTGGCACAAAGTTGGTTTCATGAGTAAAGATATCCAATACTGTTTTTCTCTTCACAAGGGTGGGGGCTTCAATCCATTTTTAACAAACCAATTTCACTATGTCAGCTGTAAACACTAATAAAATGGAAGCAAATTACATGTTCACCATCTTCAAGAAAGCTTCTGTAGGAAAATTAGTGTCATATAAAATGTATATACATAAAAGCAAGTGGGCTTCACACCTTTCCATCCTCAGATTTCACTCCTTCCCTCCCCTGTACTCCTTAGCACCCAGCTGCTGTGTTCACCACACAGTTTTGCCACCGAGCAGGCTTCTGTCTTCTTGGCCTCCTGAAATTTCTAGGTTTTTTGATTGGTGGGAAAGACTTTATTTTAGACAGACCCTGTAAACTCTTCAGGAGTCACTAATTGATTCCAGGTGGTCTTTTGTCTCCAAATCCCTTTGATTTCAGTTTCTGTAGCTGCTAGTACAGGTTGTGTGCCCATAATCTTTTTCCTCATTTGCAATATACATTTGCTTTCCTCCACAGTCAACAGGAAATGGAACAGCGTATGGGACATGCAGTAACTTCATCACAGTTCCTCGGGATGCAGTCTTCTGGCAGCCACTCACCAGAGCCTTCCTTTTGGCCTTCTGGTCCTGACATAAACAACACATTCCTCAACTTTTACAGCTAGGAACAGTGCCCTTGGTTAATAACACAGCCCAGCTTTTAACCCTTTATTCTGCTGCTTTCTATGGCCCTTACCATCCACTTTTCTATTCAAACTGAATTTGTATCACTCACGATACTTCTGTTACAAATCTTCACAACCCCACAGCTTTTTCAAGTGATTACAGAGGTCACACCTAGATGAGCTTAAAGGCTTAAGACTCTAAGACATTTTCAAGCTTTTCTCTAGCCTAGTTTTGCTACAGAAAGGAGAGAGAAAGCACAAAACACCTTGGGTTTAATCCTCTTGCCTCCGCCTCTAAATCTTCCGTAGAACATATACACTACTTCAATCCGAAAAAACTTACCAGGGATGTCCCAATGAGCAAACTGAAGTCTTGAAGCTCAATACTTGGTGCTGAAAGAGCAACATACCAGTAGAAGAGCCTGTTTCAGAACAGAGACTTTTGCTGGGCAAAACAAAACGGCCAAGGGTGTAACATGAAGAGATGCGTCACTGAAAAATCCCCTGATTTATATAATACGCATTCATCTTCTTTGATGTTTGAGCATTAACTATTATTTTCATTTACCAGCAGCTAAAGATACTCTCCACTGCATTATTTTTTTTCTGTATACCAGGGTGCATGCAGGCATATGCACAAGTTCGTGAAGCACTGGGAAATTAAAGACTTTCTTTGCTTTTTGGAATATTAGAGAACATCACACCTCAGTTTTATTTACGTGCAGAGCATGAAA
Organism: Numida meleagris; assembly: GCF_002078875.1. Taxonomy (NCBI): domain Eukaryota; kingdom Metazoa; phylum Chordata; class Aves; order Galliformes; family Numididae; genus Numida; species Numida meleagris. The sequence goes on along the minus strand of NC_034410.1, from coordinate 17,075,196 downwards.
GGAAAACTTGACTTTACTAGCTGAATCAGCTTAAATTAAAAGCCAAAGTCCTCTCTACATCTACAAAATGGGCTTCTGCCAGGCAAGGCTCATTTAACAACTTAAAGTCTGGATCCAAAGACTTATTGTAGATGACCTCTTCTTTCAGTTGAGTACTATGATTTTCAAAATACAAAGAAACAAACACACAATACTTTCAAATTGCAGCTGCTGTAGCTACCAGCACTTTCAATTTTAGAAAAGGCCAGTGCTTATGTTGCCTGTTAAGACAATAAAAAAAACAAATCAAAACCACCCTGTTTTAAATGTTTCTTTAACCATATTGTGCAGGAGATGACTGCTTGCTTGAGTGACCAGCAGAGCTGAAGGTATTTGATGATGTCTGCATTGGAAGCATCTGGTTCCTTCAAAAATTAGTATTTTTAAAGCAAAATCTGTAGTTTTCTTTTTAAGCCATGTGCCTGCTGTACCAGAAGAAATCCCCATGCCTAGGTAGGAAGACGTGGTGAGCACCATGTCTGCAGGTGCTGGGCGGAGTACAGGTGCAGATGGCACAAAGGGAGATGCGCATCAGGAATACACGTTCACACCTCTGCATTAAACACAGCAGCTGTGAATCCAGGCCATGCTTTCCTCTGAGCATCTTACCCAGTCCAGTCTCTCTCCTTGTGGATCTTCTGAAGCTGCCTGGACATGTACCTGGGCACCCTGCTCTGGGTGGCCCTGCTTCAGCACACACTGGGCCAGATGGACCTAGGGGGCCCAGCTGCCCTGTGATTGTGTAATTCAAAGTATGGGTTCCATCAAAGCTGCTAACTGTGCTTTTGGTAGTACAGTGAGATCTGGGACAAGAAGGCAGGGCCAGAAGTCACATGTGCATTGAGATGGGAGGAAACCAAGGCCCTTATGTCTCCATACCCATCAAAAAAAAAATAGGCAGTGAAGATTAAAGGTCCCTTAGTACGTCAGCCCTATTGATTTAACTGGAAGCTGGATCAAGCCTTAAGCATCCATTTCCACAACAATGCTTCCTACAACTTCAGTTCAGGCACAGCTTGTTTTATGCAGAAGCTCTCACAGGCATCTTTGTAGGCATCACTGTTTTTCTGTCACTTCAGTTCTCCCTGCATTTTTATTCAGTAACGGTTAACACGTGTTAAACAGGAATATAAATCTTTTGGGAAAAAATAGGACATACTTATGCTCTCTGCACGCTCTCCATACTCCTGCTCCAAAATGAAGTTACATGACCATTTACACCCTCAAGAACATTTCCGCTGTGCTATCTCACCTTCATTGCTACAGGCTTGGATTCCTGCGCTGCATTTTGAAGCAATGGTGACTTGTTAGAAAAACAGCACCAGCAACTGGGCTAATGCACACACACTTCTAGCCAGCTTTAGGATGTGCTGAAGGCAGACAGCCATGGTTTGTTGCATTTCATTTCCTCACTGTTTTACAGCAAGCATTTCCCACACCTTCTGCTTTGTACAACTGTCCCTCAATACACAGGTCTCTAAAATGCTATAGTTTCAAGAGTTTAAAAGATTTACATCTTCCAAAGTAAGATTTTTTCCCTCCTCCCTCTCCAAGAGGAAATAAACTGTTCCTGCTGTTAGAGAAATCTAAAAGAAGAACTCTCAATTGTAACACGTAATACATAAAACTGTGTTGTTATTGAATTTTAAAGCAGCAGCACTGGTTGAAAGCCACTAACTCCTGCCATTTTGTGGAAAGTCTTACTGTATAGGAACGCCCCACTTCCCAGAATCACTGTTAGCAGCTGTTTTCATATAAAAGTCAAAACATGTAGCCCACACATTCGCACACAGAAATCAAAGCATGTAATCCATAGAGCCCTGAAGCTTAAAAAAAAATCTTTGAATGGGGCGTTAATTTTTTCCCAAGCCTTGTTTTCATGCATCTGGAAACAACTGACCACCATACTGATCTTCACTTCTCAGATTCATCAGACAGAACCTGTCAGCTGAAGTTGCTTTGTAGGCAATAAGAACCTGAAGTGAATGCAATGATTTTCACCCGTGTTTTAAAGAAGCTCTTGTTTAAAAGGTCCATGTAATTTTTTTAAACAGCTTTTTATCTTTGCAGCCAAGCCCTTGCCTGTGACCTAAGCTTCAGGCCATGTTTGCCTTGTGGATTCAACAATTTTCTGGATATAACAGGATTAATTTGGAGCCTTAAAAAAAACCACAAGTAGGTATGAATAGATTTAACTATCTTTTTTTAAGTTCAAGGAAAAAGATGCCTGCAAAAGGAACCCTATCCCCACACAGCTTCATGTGAAATCACTCAGCTTTCTTCAAATCAACCCCCCAAAATACAGATTGTTTTTTGTTTTCTTCAGGAGATGGGGTAGGAGGAAGCAAAGGGTAGGAGAGAGGAAGGCAGCTGGTTTGCTGCGTGCTACCTTTTACAACAGCTTTAAACCAGCAGCTCTGCTGGGCAGCCACTAGTGGAGCCATACGCAGTACAGAGCAGATGAGACCTTTAACGTATTCTCTCATTCCATCTACTGAGAAGCTCTACGCTACGGACAGTGCGATTACTTAAGTGTTTCCTAAATGTAATGCATATGACTTCCAAAGTCATACAGCCCCCAGAACTGAAACAAATCCTTGGAGTGTCCAATCCATCTAGAAAATTGAGTTGGCCCACTGTGCTCAGTAAGCACAAAACCAGCGAGGGTTACCTTGGAACAACCTCCTCAGCTTCCTTCAAGGGACACGTAGCAGCAGCCACCTGGTTCTGGCATCTGCCTCTCAGAAGCAGAAATAGCATCAGCCAGCTTTACATGGCAGAAATGAAAAAGCCTCACAACACACATACAGCAAACAACAACAGGGGCAAAAAAGAGGGCAAAGGGAGCTGGAACTACAGCTTTGAGAAAGCACTGCATATTCTAAATCTGTAAACACGCTCTAAACTACTCAACTTAATCCAGTTACCCACTGCACCTATAACCAATCAAATGCAATTAATGAACTTAATTAAAAAATAGTCTCCATTCTTTCTACTGGCAGTGCAATTTTTCATTAAAACCGGGCTAAACAATCTGTTTCAGACAGGTAGGCTGTTCTGCCAGTAACAAACTACAGACATTACACATTGCTGACATTCTCTTCACACTTCAGTTTGCTTGCTGCATTAGAATTTGTAAGATACAAATACTACAATAAAAAAAGGAAAAGATTTTAGTGGCATATTTAGTAAGTGCTATTTGTTCCAAGTATTTCAGTGAATAATTACAGACAACAAAATTGCAACCAACCACAGTGTCAGAGTCCCGTCTGCCCCAGACACGAACTGGAAACTGTGCTTCCTACAGCTCCAACAGAAGGGGATAAGGCAGCCATCTCCAGCTGAAGCTCCCAGCAGCCTGCTTGCATTAGCTTAGGGGCCCGTGCTGAAACAAGACAGCATTTGCCATTTATTAGGATGAGCACAGTGCTCTTGCAAGCTTGTGGTAGTCTGCATTTGAGCACGTGGGCTGTGGAAGGACCTATTGCTGCCATTTCATCACTCCATAGCTCAACTCATAACACTGCCCAGTGCACTGCTTTGACATCTAAGCTCCCCTTACCAGTAATTTCCCATCTCTGCCACAACACTTAGAGCTCTAGCAGGCTGAAGGCAAAAGTTAGTTTCAAAGGGATAATTTATCTAGTATTATAATTAAAAAGTTAATTTAATTTCCAGAGTATTACCACACTTGTTATTTTTGTACATTGTTTCTCTCCCTGCAAAGCACAAGTACTTTTCATTTTGGGAGGCACTTACAGCAATCCCTGCTGTGTTTGGGCTACATAACGTATATTTGGTTTTGAGTTTTAGCAGCATTTTGAGTTCAGACTTCAGAAGGTCTTAAATTCCTTACAATCCAGGTGGATTTGCAGAGCATGGTTCAGGGCACTTTATGGGGCCAATCTAACAGCTCAGAGTGCCCTAGGGGCCAATGCAGCTCCCTCTCGCCTGCTTCCAGCCACAGGCCCCATCCTCCTTCCTGCAAGTAGATTCAGCTCACAAAGAGGGAGGAGGAGCATGATGGTTTCTTCTATCCTAATGAGTTCAATGAGTTCACAGGTCTGTTTTCCAGCACAATTCAGCTGGAAGTCACTCACGCACTCCCATGCAGCACATGTTGCAGCATTGAGGAATTCAGCCCAACAGCTGGCGGAGTACTTCCATCACACACATCACATCCAAAGTCAGAATATACTTCTGAACATGGGGAGTTCCATCAGACTCCTGCTGGTTCTATGAAAGATGGACCTTAAGAGAAGCCTAAGAAATGCTTTAAGACATTTTACGATAATTCCATTCTACCTGATCCTTTTAAAATTTGTTAGAATTTATTATGAAGTACTTGTGAAAAGAAGACTCAGTACAGAAAAAAGCTTTACACGTTTACAGTTCCAACATCATGAGAAGAATGAGCATGTGGACAAGAAGCAAACAAGTTCACTGCTAGAGAAGGATACTGGACCCGAAGACTTGCAAATACAGGTGGGAAGAAGGCTGCCGTACCAGTGCACATTGGTGTCAGCAAGGTTTGCTCACAAAGAAAAATATATTTTCATCGTCTCCCAACATAGCTACTGTGACAGACAGACACGAGAGAATACATGGAAGGGTATTCATGACTGGTAGCACGTGTGGAAGTATTAGGGAGGACTAAGAGGTTTTATATTGAAAAGTACATCATTAACATTTTCAAGCCATCTTTTCCCGTAAGTTCAATTTCATTGAGCAACTTTAGTGATAAAGCACATCTTAGGTGCTCCAGAAGACTTCATAAGAGTTTACGTTACTTTATTAAAATATTTCCGTCAACAATAAAAAGCTTCCATCTAAATAACAAGAGCACACTAAGCAGGAAGCCTTTGGCCGTACACATCACGCATTTAATCACAACGCATCACAACGCATTTAATGCGTTGATATTTAATGTCACACCAGACAAATTAGAAACTCTGCTCAGACCCTGTTAAAGCCAAAGCAAAGCATCAAAGCAGTTTTACTGTTTCTGTTAGATACTGTGAGAAGATTACACAGCATCCATCTCCAAGTATTCATAATTTTTACTTTACTTTAGCCTTTTTTTCCATTAAGTCTCAAATGCAACAAACGGCAGCTTTGGACATCTCATAACTGTGTACTTTATTCATCTCCTCAGCTAAAAGCTTTAGGGAAAAAAAATAAAATTGCAGCTCATTCTTAGCCACCTCTTAACACAAAAGCAAATTGTGGTGATATTCCACACAAGATCAGATTTTAATCACTATTTCAGAAAGAAAATAAAATGAACTAACACAGCAAGAGAAATATCAATACACCGAAGGATGGCAGCAGTCCATAAAAACAAGCAGTCAGTCACTGCTGGGTGATTCCACACTTGAGCTTTACGCAAAGGCTTGAAGCTTGACTGTAAAAAAATCATGTATGAAAAAGCTATTAACCTAGCTGCTGCTGGCATTACTCAAATCAAGGAAGCAATCTTTAATTTTAGCTGAGGTGGCGTGCCAAGGACAAAGGCAAGATTTACTTCTTACAATAAACTCTTCAGCAGAGCTTTCCCTCCGCCCATCCTATTACAAGGAAAAGCAAGGTTCAGCATTTTGATTATCTGCATGGACAACTGAAAGCACAAAGATTAGATGGTAAAGCAAGAACTCAACAGCTCTTGATTATCAGTTGCCTCCCTTACCCAGTTACGAACCCTTTGTACAGTATCTAACAAAACTGATTGAAGTCTCACAGGTTAAACTGATGAAGGGAACGTTAAGTTACATCAGAGCAGCACCCTCTGCGTGAGCTCATACAAGCAACTACACACTGCAATGTTTCATGATCAGAGGCATTTTTATTCAGACTATTTTAGAAACAAATATGAAATACATAACCAAACTGCAAAGAACTAGCCAGCTTTACAGCAAGTAAAAACAGAGCTAGTACTATATTCAGACTGTTTTCAAATTCACAGCAGCGAAATCATTAGAATTCAATTAGGTTTCTACTGTGCTGTAATAAGTTTAAGAAATATAGAAAACACACATTATGAACTGAAGTAGCAATAACTTGTCATTGATAAAGCAGATGTTCATCACGTTGACAACTTAAAATCAGTGCTCTTCTTATAGCATAGGCAAAGTCTAGTATATAAACTATTTGCGATCAAATATTAAAGATGCTTATATTGTCTAAAAATTCAAATTTGAGACTCCAAGACCATAGTAATAGCATCATATCTAACTGACACATTTTAGACAGATTTGAATTATATAGTGCAAAGGCACAGAATCCCAAAATTCTTCTGCACTCACCTTTTACAGTGAAGCAGAAACATCAAAATAACCATAAGCAACTGTACCCCCCAGGCCTCCCTAGCGGTCCTGGCCGAGACACAGTCACACACCAACAAGAGTACAACATAAGAGCAAGTGCTGCTTATGCGTAAAGAAGCATTTCAGGGAACACTACAAGGAATGAACACCTCAAATTTTTCCCCACCATTCAATGCAGCATAGAATGTCGTTTCTATGCTTTTAGTAACACTCAATGGGTCAAACTTATCAATACTCATCCACTTTAACTAACCTTGAGTTTACTTAAGTTCTTAGCATCCACAAAACCCCTCAGCAACGAGCTTGACTCCTTCCTGCAAGAACATACCGGTTTAGTTTGAACCTGATTCCTGCATCTTGCATGGAAAAAGGTAAAAGTTACTTATCCAATCCTCACTTTCGCTCATAACTTTTAAGACTTAGCACCTCTCTTTCAGTCATCTTTTTTCCAGCCCAAAGAGTCTTGACTTATTAGACAACTCTTCACATCAAAGCTGTTTCGTGTTTTTGATCATCCCTGTTGTCCTCATCACAACGCAGAGTGAGCTTTACTACATTTCTTGACAGAAGGTAAGGACTATAGCCTTCAAGACGTGGATGCAAGCTGGACTTGCACAGTGCCATCACAACCTTGTCTGGTTTACTCTTTACTCCTAGTAATACACAACAACTGCTTGTTGGACTCCATTGCACGTTGGCATATCACCAAGATCTCACTGCTGAACAGTTACGGTCAGCCTCAATACATCTTCATGTTATACACATCTGTCTCCATGTCACCTTGTGAGATGCAAGTCCTAAGGAGCTGCCTGGTTGTTTTCTTCATTAGGTTTTTGGTGTGTTGTTTTTTTTCCACCTCTAGTTTTTAATACCATATTTTTGAATGAGACCTTGACACAGTGCGTGATGATGAGTGCATCAGAGATGCTTAAGCCTTTCTTTAAAAAAAAATACAAGCTAGTCTGCTCTCATCATTTGAGCCATTCTATGTGATGACAACTGTGTAGTAAGTGCTATTGGTACACAGTACTGGCGTTACACAGACACTTCTATTTATTCTTAAATCCCACACTTCAGCTTCTTAATAAAACACGGCTGAAAATCCAAATACAGAAACATGAATTTGATAAAGTTAAATTTATGCCTCTCAAAAAAAAATCTGGACAGTAATTTAAGTGGCAGCTGAACCTTCTTTGGTGGCCAACTCCCTACAATAAATCTAGTTTCCACATTTGTAGTTTATATCTGAATTAATATAGAACACCTACCCCAAACTTCATAATTTAGGTTCCTAATAGTGGAGTACTTCACTGAACGTCAATACATTCACACGGGTTGACATCTCCTTGTAGACGGGGCCCATGTGGATTTTTTGACAAACCGCACAAACTCACGATTTTGTTTATAAACCCGATCTGCTACCAGGGAACAACTGCATGGCATCAGTCTGCAGTGGAGAAATCAGTGAAAGGCAGATGCACAGCACCATTCTCTTCACCCTTCTGAAATGGAGTCATGAAAAGTACCATCTTTTGGTAACTGCTATATCTGAACACTAGTTAAAAAAAAGAAACAAACACCATCACCACCACCGGAAACAAAAAGCTGCCCCACAGACAGCAACCCAGCACACAGACATCAGAGCTAGTGCCAACCAACAGCTTGCACCAGGAGCTGGCAGTGCACAGCAGCTCCAGCTCAGGTGAGCAGCTCACATTAATTACTGGCTGATAATCAAGTGCAGCTGTGAAACCATTTGTGGCCAATATACTGCAGTTCCTGATAGCAGACCATCTCTCTGCCAGTGCAAGCAGCTCATTTCTCTTCCATGGTAAGTCTACCTTTTCACAGCATTCCTGATCAGTACCACACATCCAAAAAGGGCAGGACCATTCTTCATTTTGCAGCCATACATCCGTTAGCCAAGCCTCAAGCAGAAAGGACTCAGCATCATACAACAGCAGGCAACTGGCCTTTAAAAAACAAACAAATGAGTCAGGATCCTGGCTTAAACATGTGAGAAGTCCAGGAGGGAGCAGACTATTAACATTTTCAGCAGACATTTGCCATATTTAACTATGAAGATTAGATTTGTACAGATTTTGAACTGAAGATTTCCTAAAGGAATTAGCAGCTGCTTATCTTTAACCTGATCCTTTAATATGTTCTGCTCCATATGCACAACATTGCCATTGAGGCTCTCCTGCACCTGAGGAGTTTTTGCTAAGAACACTTAAAATGGATTACTTGATAGATTTGAAAGTTACATAAATCAGTAATTTAAGTAAACAAGATGAAGCTGTTTTACAACTAAAGCCAATGAGATGCAAGTTACTTAACATTTTTATTTTGGTCAGACACCCTGAATAACTGGATGTGAGCAACAGGAACTATACGTAGTGGATATAGATCACACCAGTACACAATGTCTGAGACAATTCATGTACAGCTTTACAGCTACACAGGACAGAAACACATAGCTCAATATTTCCCAATGTAATCACTATAAAAAGAACTTACAAAAGTCTCATTGAAGATGCCTTAAAAAGCAAACTTTTTAATGATGTGCTCTGTACACATTGCAAAAAACCCTCCTTTTTACTCTTTTTTTTGGGGGGGGGGGGCAGCTACTTCAACTCAAAAACTTGCACTGAACAATAGGTAAGAACTGGACAAGCCTGAACAGTGCCATGCCCCCCACTGCGCACTATTTCCTATACAGAACAGAGGTATTAATATGTATAATTTACTCTATGACATTTTATTTGTAATAGCTATAGAACTAGTTCCATCAGTTTCTGGAATAATGGCGCTCACAAGAAGGTTAATGCATTTCAGAACAGTTTCTTACATATCCAGAGTTAGAAGGCAGGGCACTGCTTCACCCACTAGGCGCAAAGGAGACTCACAAACACTAAAACCAAACATGAATTATTTATTAAAGTCTCCCCTCTCTCTACCCTCCGCAAAAAAAAAAAACAACAAAAAACCAACCCAGTGTTTGAAATAAGATTTACAACACTTGGCACATTTAACATACAAGTAAAATTCATGCTTGGCTTCCAAATGTTCAGTATTTCTTCAGACAAGAAGTAGGACATTGATTTTAAGCCACACTGAAATAAATGTCTACGCCACGTTCACATCACAGCAGCAAAGTCACTTGCTGTATGTTTTTTCAGTGACTGACAGAATGAAGCTCCCTTGTTTTTTACCTCCCTCAGCCTCAGTTTTAATTGCCTTAGTCTCAATAGAATGTAATTTTTCTAACCCCTCTGCACAACACGCATTCCCATTTCTCTAACTGCCAGGATACTGCTTGGAACACAATCACTTCCCTTCACTACGCAGCCTTGACTCACCTCAGCAAGATAAAAAAAATGCTGAGCAAAGACAGTCTTGTTCGAAGATGTGTTAAGTGCTGCTGTAGTCTCATCAGAGACACAGTGGAGTTTAGCAGAGCTGAGAAGCCTGGTTACACAAATAAATGCCTACCTATTCACCTCCAACACTCATTGGCAAGGCAACTTGGAAATTAATTTTACTAATCAGCACAAGGATTAGAAGTAAGACTAGAGAGAAATGCAGTAATGAACCAGACAGATCATCTTCATGAATAGAAAAGTTATTTAAGGATCAGACCTCCACAATAAGATAATGCAGCCTATGTAATGGTGCACTAAAATATGGCAATTTTATTGCAGATTTTAACAAGGCTCGGGGGGAATGACAAGGGTAGTTCAATGATGTTGGAAACTTCTTTATACAGTACAGTGACAGAACTGCAGTGATGATGCCATTATATACAAGTAATCAGGAACAGAAACTGAGCAAGAGCCAAGAAACTAAATAACTTTTCACATCATTCAGATATGCAACTTTTATTTCTTTTAAAGAGAGCTTATCTGAAGGCTGCTCAGACACTCATCTTTACACAAACGTTGCTGATGCATGCCCATTCACTTCATAGACACCTACAATGTTTCTGCATCAGCTGTCTGAAATGTTTCCCAGAGACAGCATTACCTCACCTTTCATCGCTCCTGCATTCAATTAGATTGACTCCTTGACCCAACAATCCCTCCACACAAGGAACTCCTAATACACTTCTACACGGAGAGCTGAACTAATCCCACATCCATTCAGCAATTACAGGAGCACTCCTGTAGACGCTACAGTAATCTACTCCCCACTTCTCCCAAACTACTTACAGTATCAGAAGAAGAACCATTTGCAAGTATTTTAATGGAAAGGCGCTTGTACATAACTACCTTCATCTTTGACAGCAGCCTCGCAAAATCTTATGTATTTATTCTTTGGGGTCTGAAGTTCTTCATTTCTTCTAAACAAAACAAAGAATAACTTCATTCTTGCTGCCTTGCTTTAATATCTTCTTCCCTTTATGGACTCATCCTGAAATACAAGAGCTGACCCTACCATCCCACTTCTTAGCCACACTGCACCAGTAGTAGAACAGCTAGGACAATAACGGACCCAGCAGGTTCATGGCCAACCTGCATGATCGATGTCCTGCCAAAGGCCACAGATACCACACCACAATCCTGCTACACTGGAATTTCTGTTTCGGTTCAACAGTTCATTACACCACCAATAGAACAGACTTCATAACTAATGCAGCAGTGTTTGTTGGGAAGATTTGAGGCTGCTGACAAATATTTTAAAGCTTCTGAATTATCTAGGTTGTTTTGAGTGTGTGTGGTGCCCAAGGAAATGTAATGCAATGGGCTACATCCTCTCACTCACATAACACTGATGTTTCAGCCCTTACTGCTCTTAACAGAGTTAAGATCCACATCATAAGGATATTGCATGCCTCAGCCTTTGAGTATTAGAACAGGTTTTTAAATAAAATATTAATATTTAGAACAAATACATTTTAACACATAGAAATATGCAGACTAAGAGTCAGTGGCCATAGTTAAATTTAATCAAAATGCACTCTATTAGCACCTGGAAGTTTTCCAGGAGCCTCCTGCGTCCTTGGCCATCTGCCAAGACAGCTGACTGTGTTTCAAGCCTGCTGAAATTACCAGGCTGCATGCGAATATGCCGTTCTCCGGTTTCAGTAGGGTATTTACAGTTTTGTTGCACATACAAGAAGTAGCTACCTCAGCACTGATGTTATATTTGCACTTCACAGACACAGCCAGACATACTTGGTGTCACCTAGATTTCAAATGTTGGGAATGTTTTGGAAAGCAGCAGCTAACCATCACACTTCCAAGTTTATTCAGCCATAGGAAAGCATGGCACTAGTGACACCTGACATGAACAAACCATAGCTAGAACCAAGACCTGAATTCATGTATGCAATAAGATCTAGGAAGATAAAACTCAAGTCCTTCTACAAGTATGCTAGAGCCAAGCTCAAAATTTTTGTTTAAAAACCTCATTCAAGTTCACTGCTTAGCAAAGCCAAAACTTGCAGCAAGAGACAGCTCTCAAGTTAGCACTGTGTGGGAAATGCTGAAAGGAGGAGGAAGCCTGGAAAGCAATCACAATAACAGTCCTATGACGCATCAAAATGAGATAACGTAGTTTGTCTGTATTCTGAGAACATCAGGAAAGTTACACCTCCCAAGAACACCTGTACATATATGCAGTTGCAATTCCCTCTGGAGACCTTCAGACAACAATATATTACAGATTTAAGATATCAGAGATACCTAGGATACAAAAAAGCCTCAGGTAGGCTCAAACAACAGCAACAAAACAGGAAAACACAGACACAAAACACGGAACTGCAAAACCAGCACCCTGGTCCTGAATACTCCGGGAATATTTGATGCAAAAGTCCTACGCAGGGTCATTTCAGCTCTGAAGATTCCTCGGGCCCAAACTAGGGCTTGCTGTCACTAAGACAGGAAGAGCTAGAACATTTGTACAGAGCAGATGCACCACAACTCATGCACGGCCTGAAATCTGGTGGTGAAAGCACGCTAGCACCTAAGTACTGCCAAGCATCAGGCTTGATGTATGGAAGCCTAACGGAGTAAGAAGTGAAAACGCTCACTGTCAGACCAATTCATTGTCAGAAGAATTCTAAACTCAGACTTTGCCATACAACACAGTACTACAGCGTTCACTTTGCTTACGCTCTGCTCTGGCTGCAGCTCCAGGGCTGCCCAAGACTGTGTGAGCACCAGCTCCTGCAAGGCAGAGTCACATCCACGGCTGGACGTGGCTCTGGGCAGCCTGGTCTAATGGTTGGTAACCCTGCACTCAGCAAGGGGGGTTGAAACTAGATGATCTTTGAGGTCCTTTTCAATCCAGGACATTCTATGATTCATTCTATGATTCCTGCACTCCTACCCCAGCATTCCCAGCCGTTCTGGAGCCTGCTAGGTGGAACCAACCTGAGCAGCAGCTCGCACAGCCCAGGCTGGGGTTCTGCAGCCTTTGGCTTTGTGGCTGAGCTGAACTACACAGCTTACCACTCGGGAAGAGGTGCAGCCTCCACCCCCTGCCTCGCTCTACTACCTCTGCTTTATCAGAAAACAAACTGGTCCCATCTATGATCCCAGGAAAAGCAAGAACAAAAAAATAAAGCTCAAACCAGCCTTTTTACCAGATTAGTTTCTGGTCTTTTGGCAAGCTGAATTGATTTACTGGATGATCAGGCAAACACTAGAGCCAGCACAAACTAAGCAGGAGGCACCGGGCCTCCTGTTATTAGAAACAGATGCAGCTGGGAAGGGTTCAACTGGAGTCATTCATCCCTTTACCTTACACCACAGGTAGTGCTGGGATCAGCTGTGACTCATACTGACTGGACATGGCTTGGTGGAAAGCCCGCCTAAGAAAAGGCCAGCTTCAAAAGCAGCTCACTAGCAGAGCAGTCCCTTGAATTTGAAGTACGCCTTCTGTTGGAGTGGCAGAGAGAAGAGTCTTACATCAGTCTCAACAAACACCACTTAAAATGGTGCACCGGACAGCAATAGATACAGAAGTTTTTAGTAAGCTAATGATCTATCAGATGTACCACTATGCACACGGCAATGTGTGGTCACTGCACAGAAAAATGTATGTCATTTCACAAAGAGTTTTTTGTGTATGTAAATACTCCACCTGCTTACTGGAGATGACTAAAGAATAATAATGCTGCTGTGAGAGTTTGCAAGCATACCCAGTATGAGCAAGGTTAAAATTAGGAAGAACGAGACTGAAGGGACACCACCTCAAATCAAGCACCTGCTCGCCTGGCAAGGGGACCAGACCCAGTTCCAGCTGTTCATCACACCCTGTAGGTTTGCCCTGCCATGCCTTCTGCACCACCAGATCCTGACAGATCATAACTACTTGCTTTCCTGAAAGCATCTCCTCCTCCCCAAAGAGCATCTTCCTTGCTGAACTGGTAAGTTAAACAGCCCGGCCAGTGGTATGATACTGAGGACAATGAAAAAAAATGAAAAAAGTGAGCTACTGCTGCTGGAAGGGGGGTAGAAGCCAAGCAACACATCACAGCTGTGTTGAAGTTATCCTCTCCAGGACTCCTATACACACTCAGACTCTCATTGCACATGGAGATGCAAGCAAGTTACCAGTGTGTCTGGCAAATCATTACTTAGCGTAAGCATCACTCGTCACTCACAGGAAAGATTTCCTCCAGCAGTCACAGACCCATCAGGGCCACAGCCACAGAAGTGGAAGCAATATGCATTCAAAACTAGAAGGCAAGAGTTGCTATAAGTGTGGAGAGAATGGTACTGTATGGTTTCTGTAAGGAAGACTTTCCACAGCCCAACACAATTCCAGGAAGGAGGCTCATATCAGAGGAATAAATGAAAAAAAAAAGAAAAGAAAAAGAGGCATCTTCCAACCTGTGGACAAAGATTCAGGAAAGCAGGCTGGGGTTTCTGTACTACTGCTACAAAAGCCACAGCACTAAACACCGCATTCTAAGATGGATTAAGTTTAGCACACTGATTGTTAGGTTCAGCAACAGCCCTGGTGTCAGTCTCTACCACTGTCACAAACAGAAGTGTTTCCAAGATCCAGAAAAGTTACTATGGATTTGGACCATCTGCATTCCAGTTTAAAAATAACACAGCTGCACACCTCCATTTCCTCTCCATTTCTGTTTGGTTAACATTTGCAGTAAGGAAAAAAGCCCTCAGCAGAAAGGAGTAACACAGCCCAACTCACAGCATGTTCTCCTGCCCACTAATTGCTACCACCAGTACTTAAAAAGGCCACGAGGAGAATTAAGTCATTTTGGAAGTTATTTTAAATGAAACCAACTTGCATTGCATCTCACATCTCCGCTCCCTCTCCGCTCCACACAGTGTTAATTTCCAGGGACTGGAACCATGCCTCTAGTCCCCATCTCAGGCAGATGTCACAAAGCACAACTCCGCCCCAAAGCACATTGCACCGCAGCTTCACTGGCTTCACGTTCGCTATTGTGCTTCCTGAACTTCAGTACACCTTGGAGGGAGAAAGAAAACCAACAAGATAATAAACAACTCAAATACTTCATTAGTAAATGATTCTATTCTATGATTCTAAATCACCACACACAGTTATTAACATTAATTAAATGCCTTCTGTTTAACAGTGCAGGAGTTAAATGACAAGGAAAACGTCACTTGCTTATATTCACACAGAAAATACTTTGTATTTCCAATAAAGCACTGCAACTGTTCTGCAGTCATTGCCTGCATAGCTAAAGATGATTCAAGTCACTGTGGAGAACTGTCATTAGTTGTTAGCTTAACTTAGAATTGAAGCAAATCTTGTACCATTTTTTGTTGCTCTCAAACTTCCGGTTGGAATTACCCAAGAACTCCAAAATTTGAGATAACCACATGATAAGCATCACTATCTGATTAGTCACCTTGCAAACATTTAAGAGTGGATTTCACTATCCACATCCTGAGCCAGCGTGACCAGCCCATGTGCAGACACCTACCTTGCACTGTTTGACCACATACCAGCTGCTGGCCATGTAGCACGCCCCGCAGCAGCCAGTTACATGGCAGATCCTGCCCGCCCCACCAGAGCCCCACTCGAGCTCTGCAGAGCACTTTCCCACTAGCATTACTTCAGCAAATATATGCAAATGCACAGGACCAAGGCTTCAGGAAGCACTTAAAGCAGCAGGTTAATCAGGCAGAAAATGAGCTGCTCTGTCCTGGAGGGTACAGTAAAATTCAACAATGCCAATCTCTTTAGTCTGTTTCTAAAAAAGAAAACAGAAAATTGCAAGCTGCCCTCAGTTATGCAGTGGCAATGCTGTGACTCACAGCACACTGTATTTTACGGTCAAAGAGTCTAACAGCTGAACATTTTCATTCCTGGTTTGTCGAGCTTGTTGGAAAAAAAGAAATCTCCGAAGTCTCAGTGGAAAAGCCACTGCAATGGTAAAACACCCCAAGCCACAGCCAGTGGGGCTGCACGCTTCTGTCTGCCCCACCTCAAGCTCCAGGCTGTCTGATACATCTGAAAGCTCTGCCAATATTGGCAGATCTCTAAAAGACATGCATGTTTTTAAAAGATGAAGGAGGCTGGCACAAGTTGTAGCTGTATACTGTATGACACAACTGCATCAACAGCAGCACTGTGGCAGGTTTCGACCTCCTGATCTAAACACATTTCAGTTACCAAGAGATCATTTTCATCAATTAAGTATTTGCAGGTTGCAGCCCACAAAATTTTGTTTATAACATTCAACACATCAATGGCACGAGGGGAAAAATGTGACCACCTGAACAAATGCTATCAGCCTGCACTGCAATCCGGTAAGGAAAAACAGGGTGGAAGAGAATCACAGCACAAAGCTCTGGATACCTGCTGTGGTGTCTGGAAAGGGAGATGCAGTATCAAACTTCATTTTGAAGCAAACTTTTCTGTTGTGCAAAACAGAATTAAGAAAAAATGGAAGGCTCTCATCAGCATTTTGTAAGTACATGAATTAGAGAGAAAACAGAAGTTTGTGTCGTAAGACTTGCTTGCATGCTCAGGGTGCCTCCAGTGAGCTTGTCAACTGCAACGCAATAGAAAGGGAGGTGGGAGAAGATAGCTTTGCCACAGGATCTTGATCATCAGGTCCATCTTCTGTAGAATCTGCTTACCTCTCAGAAGTTTCCATAGTAATCTACAGAATATCTGAACAGATCTTCTAGAAGTAGTCCAAAAGCACGGTTATAACTATGCAAGTAAACAGCAAAGTTACAATAAGGTTTTCCCCCCCCTTCTCCTAATTTCTGCTTATAGCCTAGCTCACTTCAGTCAATCACATTTTTCGTAAGAGTCAAACAAAGACTTCCACTTCCAACAACGCGCTTACCCTCTCATCACTGTGTAAGGTAAGAGTCTCAGTATTATTTCTCCTTACACACTTTGCCAGATTAACAGCACTGTTCTCAAGATGGTACGGTTCTTGAGCAATCTTTACAGCAGCACATGCAAAACACTTAAAGCTTTCTTCAAAGTATTTGAACAGTGAAGTTCTTGAGCTGCCAAGACTAAAACATACTTCCAGAGAAATGGAAGTGAAAAGGAAAGGAAACATGCAACTTAGATGAAAAGCTTATTTTAGGGTTCGCTTCCTTAGTCTATCAAATAGAGGAGGAAGATGCAAAACATAACTGGTAGGAACATGACAATCCAATTCTCAGACAGACTTGTCAGCTAGGAAGGTAATGGTAAATAAGAAGAGCATGTAGCTTCATGCTTTACATATCTCACTTCTCTCTTACTTCTTCCACCTACCTGAAGATGTAGGTAATAAATCTCTTCCAAGCGACACATGCCAGCTAGCATCAGTACTTGAATCAGTTTTCAGCAACAAGTAAAAGAAAAGCAGGGAAATTTTTGCACTTTAAAATCCTGTCTAGACGTGTGGCTACACAATTTCCATCTTGAGAACTATCCAATCAAATCTATATTCTTCCTTTAAAGAGCCTAGGCTTTTTTTTTTAAATTTAAACAGCTCTTGCTATGTTAGATATTAATTAGGAATGGATTAGCTTAGTTTCCCAGGTTAACTCTTTCCAAAGACTGTGACCTGCAAATTCAACATCCATCAAGTAAACACAGAAGATCCAGGTTCCTTTTTATATTAAAAATATCTCAACAG
The DNA here is from genome assembly GCF_002078875.1 of Numida meleagris. Classification (NCBI taxonomy): domain Eukaryota; kingdom Metazoa; phylum Chordata; class Aves; order Galliformes; family Numididae; genus Numida; species Numida meleagris. The sequence continues at coordinate 17,057,733 of NC_034410.1, read as the reverse complement.
CTTCCAAGGAGAAACGTGCAATATACCTTCTCTGAAAGATTCAGCAAGTACAAAAAGATTCTGAAAAGCAATTAGTTTGCTTTTCAAGTGAAGACAACCACTGCTAACCACAGGTAATACAGTACTTGGGGAAAAAAGTCCTGACAAGTGGTACTGGGAGATGTGGTAGAAAAGGAAATCCCCCCACTCCCACCACAAAGACGGTGCAGAGCACCAGCACAATTCAAGATGTTCCAGATTTGAATACTGTTTTCCCTTGCCATAAGCAGGGAAGCTAGCTTCAGTAGGAAGACAGGCGTGTGAGCCAAGAGACATTTGAACCTTATTACAACCCTGCAACAGCACAGCCCTGGGGCACAACTTGCCCCAAAGAACCAGCCACAACCGCCTGTAGCCACAGGTAGGAAAGGGAAAGCAGCACTGCTGAATCAGCTGAAGACCAAAGTAACAGCTGGGGAAACCGCTACATCAGGAACCTGCAGCATCTATAGGAATGGGCAAAGGCTTCTGAGAACAAGGGTTACAAGACCTTCTGTCTGCGAGCTGCTAGGCGTTAACAAGCACCAAGATTTTGTTTCTGGCAATTATTTTTCTCCCAGCCTATAAAAGACAAGCAGTAACCTCCAGCAAGAGTTGTGTGTGTTTGGTCCTGTTTGCTGTGCACGAGCAGAAGGCTGCTTGGCTCACCGCAGGCCACAAGTGCAGCATGAGTCAGAATGAAATCTCACTGCACCAACGATTCCACTCAGGCCCAGGAAGAACAACTGCGCCAGAAAATCTCTTCTGCCCTCCTCCACCAACCTGATCTTTGCAAGAGGGGAAAAAGCACTGGGTGTGGGAAGCAGCCAGCCCCCAGCCCACACGAGGCACCAGCTGGGCCTGGCAGGGCTCAGCTGCACCTCAGCCCTGTGTCACCTCCTGGGCCTCCATAGTCTGGCTCAGGGCTGGGCATGGGTTTTCCCAGTGAAGTCAGCATGTTTCAGGCCGCTATCTTTCCCAGAAACACAACGACATATTCTGAATGCCCAGAGAATAGGTTTAGTAAGTACTTCCTCTTAGAGGCCTTACAGTAAAAACCCTTGTTTCAAGCGTGAGCTTTTAAATGCTACCGCTACTTCTACCAGGCAGCCACTAATTTGTATTCTACAAATCGAGAACTGATTCGCATACCATCTTAAAAACTGAAGTTGTGAAGCCATAGCCTTCATAAGAAAGTCTGGAATAGACCACATGATTTTTTTCCACAACTGGAAAAAGACATGGGAAACCCCTAGAAACAGAACAGCACATGACAAGCACAAACAGCAGAGAAGAAATTATGATCAGGATCTGAGTGATGGCTTTCATCATAAAAGTTTTAGGACTGTCTGAATTTAAGCGTTCATTCTGCTGTCCTCAAAATTACACAAAAGCAAAACTGTAACCTCATCCACCACTAGCTGTTCACAATAAAGAATTCTCAGGATTGCAGCTTCCAAGTCTTTCAAAAAAAATCCCATTCCTCATCCAAACGCCCTCTCAATTTTTGGTAATTTGCAGTTTGATCACCTAGATCTGGCTCTAGATTTATATCAAAATACAGAAATTTAAAAAGACTATCAACTTTACTTTTGTTACGATTTTTCAGCCACAGCCAGCCATAATGTCTGATTTGCACACCACAGCAAGTGAATTCTTAATGAACACATCTCTGAGCTCCTTTAGGAAGATTTCATCCAGAACCCAGCCGATGATTAGGGCCACACTACAGAGAGGATTTCATGGTATTCTGCTAACTGCAGACAGTTTGCAGCACAAAGAAAGAAAACCAGTACACAGAACATACAGAAACACAGCCAGTAACTACAGCAATGTTTAGGTACCCAAATGGTCTTGCAGGGGGTCTACTATACACTGGGCAATGTGATCAAAGCAGAACTAACCACTGCAAAACCACTTTAAGTCTACCTTGCACCACTATGCACCTCCCCTAGATGAAGAGCATTGTAGCAGTGCTATTAGTTTTGGTAACTGAGTTATTGAGGCTTGGCACCAACCTACTCAGATATTGCTTGGTTTCAGCTCAGTATAATAAAACTCTTATTAAGCTGCCTTCTTCAGGCTAGTCTCAGACTAACCAAGGTTGTTATTCTCCTCTCTCCTCACCCAAAAAAGGCAGACAGCTATAACCACAGGCTTGATATTCCTCAAGAGAATCTTTAAGATAAGACTCTCATGAATTATTGCTGTGAAAGTCTTCCAGCCATTGTCATTTACATTTAAGAGCAACTTCAAAAACTGCAGCCACTAGAAAGCCATTGCAGCTTTTCTAAAGACATCTGTCATCTACCCACATAGAAATTGAAAGGTTAGATGTCTTGGCATCTTCCATAAGACCAAGGAAACTGACAGGTATAACAAACTGCTGTATCTCTTACAAAACACATGCCCACATGCCCGTTTAAAAAGGTTAAAATAATTGGAAAGGCCTCCATAGTGAGAGTTCTCAAGTATTTTGACTAGGTGCAACAGTTCACTTCCAGATGTGAAACTGAACTGCTGGTAGGGAAACACTGGTCAGCTGAAGAGCACAAACCAGAGCTAACAGTCCCTCTAGTTGTCCTCAGCAATCACGATAGCCTCTGCCCTCCACTATCACCCACAGCATTTGCAGCTCCTCTTTTAGGCTGGGACTGACACTTTGGGATATGGCTTATTCAGCTAAAAATAAACCAAAACAAAAACCTTAATACAGAAGAGTGAATAATGTAGTTTCCCCTCCGGTGACCCCCAGATGAACTCACCATAGGATCAGCTCAGTGCCCAAGAGAGGAAACTAGTCCAGCAGCAGTTATGGAGGTTGTGGTTTGACTAACCTTATTCTAGCGTAAATTGGCACTTCCTTACAAAGCAGCAGCTTTGCCCCACCTTTTCTACTTCGCCACATTCTGTGCTGGCACCACTGTTCAAATGGCTACATGATGGATTCTGAGAACGATGGTACATCTAAGAATTGAATATATATTTTCCCCAGGTTATAAGTTTGTAGCTGAACAATTACAATCAGGAAAAGCAGATATGGCTGAGCTTGTTAACCAGGAAGACTGGAACAGCAAAGACATTCTTGATAAGATGCACGTACAGGAACAGCAGGATTGTGAGAGGTGAGCTAGCACATAGCAGAGACACCAAGAGGGGAGCCTGGGAAAAATGGGATTCAGTGAGTTAGCTCAGGTGGTAACAGCATGGTTCCGCAAGTTCCAGCCCCCCTGGGGAGCTCCACAGGCTTTCCAATAAGGCAATGAACAGGACACTTTGTTTCTTTAAGTTTTCTCTTAGAACCTAAAAGGATTGTGCATATACTCACAGCCACGTTAAGATTATTAGGGTTGCCTTGGGAAACTTCAAGTGTTCCCCAAAGAGCTGGATTAGACTGATTACCTTGTCTCAGTACACAAGGTGGTAGTTCACCAAGTCTCATGAAAAATAAGTACTCTAAAAGGTGCATGGTCAGAAGTATTTCTACTGCAAACAATTCAACTCTGCTCTTTGATGATAGATCTAATGTTTCCTTTTCAGTTTGTGACACCCATCACTACAGCATTCAGCCGCTTCAAACAATTTTCACAACACCATTAATAAGCCCCCTCTCTGCACAAAACTAATTAACTTATGATCTTCCTATAGAGCCTGGATTCTACAATAAGAGAGACATTCACATAGCAAACCACATACAAGAAGTTACCATCCCAACAATTCAAAGCTAGCCCATTTCACCATGGTTCCAGGATGCAAGTCTTGAAAGCTAACAAGATTTCTTATTAGCATCCCATACTAGCAACAATTTTTGTTTTTTTAAAAGGCTGTTGCAGCTCCTTTGCAAAAGAAGATGCTTCTCACTAACAGTGAAAAGGAAGGAAGAAAAAGCAGGGCTTTTGTTAGACATCTAAATAGCAAGCATCAAGTATAAAAAAAGAACTACATGGAGACAAGACGTAGCAGTACGTATAAAATAATGAACTCATACTGGAATTCAGTTATCCACAAAAGACCTCAATCACTTAAATCAGGAGAAAGCGAAGATGAATGCATACTTCAAGTCTTTAAAACGCCACTGTTCAACAACAACAACAAAGACCAACCTTTCAACAAATCAAGAGATCTTTAAGCCAACATGACTACAACTGTGAGAGCTTAGGCAAAATTAAACTCAATATCAGTAAGTAACAGGTAGTTCCATGTTATTCCCAAGGTCTGAGGTAGCTGCACACTGCACAGCCAGCCTATGGAGCTCTGCATCACAAAAATCAGAGAGTGAACGTGCACAGCAGGTACTGCAGAACAGGTGAGAGTTACAGTAAACAAAGCTCATCACCCTGAAGTATGGCAGGAATATAAGTATCTACTAGCCTGTAGCCAATGGGCATAACACACTGCTTTAATGAACAAGAAGTTCTAAAATAATCCACCACAGAATTTCTTTCAAGCCAGCAGGATACTCAAATAAGATGACTCAGTTGAGTCAGCAAAAACAATTTACGCTGCCCGTTTGCTGTGCTGAACGTTGTCCAGCTCTCCTTGCTGCGGAGAATGAAAACTCAGTTTCAAAACTGTGTAGGCAGAAGAACCTCCTTGCCTCTGCAGCACCTTATTTTGCAGAGGGGAACAAACTAAAGAACGTAGTTTCGAAAGCGCTGCGAGATCTCTTTCCATCTCTCTTCCTGTCTCAGGCCTAACAGTAGCTATTGCACGTTTCCCTTTCAGTAGTTCAGAGGACACCCACATGAAGTATCACTCCCGTTTCTATGTAATGTAAGAACATTTACTATCTACAATCCAATCACAATAAATATTTGCATTTTGTATTTTTTAGTAGAGTCTGTCCATGCAGATGCCAAAAAAATTAAGTGAACTTATACAGCAACACAGAGCTTAACACCCAAAAAAGAACCACGTTTTCAGTAAATAGCTTTTCCTGTTCTACTTCCTTCTATATACAAACATCTGGGCTGAGCGCCCAGATGACTTTTCAAAAATAGTTTTAATTGCTTTATTATCTGCTCTGCTGTAATCAATGCTTTTTAATATGTTGTTTCTCACTGCTTCTTAGAAGGAGCCTTCTCCCACGTGATCTATCACCACCTCCATTAAACAATTAATAAGGAGAGCTTTTTCCAGCTCACTGTTAAAAATCTGGAGTCGACTCTAAGATCAATAACCTGAGTTTTATTACTTTGCCTCGCTCACTTTGAAAAACCGCTATCGGAGCACATTTGCAGCAGTGATGCTCCATGTTCACGTAAACACTAGCCACAGAACTGACAACAAAACCAATGGGCAGCCCTGCCCTTCTGCAGCTCCCAGCCCATGCCATGAATCAGCCCCACAGTTCCATATCCTCAGGGTTTAACTGCTCTATCATTTAAAGTATAGAAAAATCTGGACCCAGAAGTGACCCAAGTGCAGGAAGTTCTGAAGATGTATAACCAGTAGTAAACACGGTATTTTTTTTTTTTAGTTTTGATAAACATAAGCCAACAGTTTTTCCTTCAGAGGGCATAACCTATCCTGTAATTATTTTCTATCCCTGCAGAACTACAGGTTTCCTGATGTGATCCCACAGATCGTAGAACACAGGAGGGAGAAAGCCACGTCTACTTGTCACACTGGTTTTATTCTCCCCATGCCTAGCTCTAACAGCAAAGATGTCACACTGGCAGACAGCAGAATTCCATAGCTTTCACTCCTCTTATTATGCTGTCCTCGTGTTGTTCCACTTTTCTTAAAAAGATCAAGCCAGATTACAGCTGAGAGTGCAACAGTAGTATCAGGCATCAGGGTGCCTCATGTAAGCAGTTGAAGGCAATTTTGGAGTTGATTGTCTGTTGAATTCTTCGCCCACAGAAAGTATATGCTTTCTGATGCACTCTTCAAATATGCTGGGGGAGAAAAAAAGGCATTTGGTCCACGCATTTTCATTGTTTCACTTGCTTATTAGGCAGCAAGTGCCACCGCAAAGTCAAGCGCTGGTAAATTTTTAGATCAGCTTGTAATCATCCTGAAACAGATGGCGATTACAGATTCTAGGAGCTGAGTTTTAGTGCCTTTTTTTTTTTTTAAACTTGCACATTCGTTACTCTCAAGAACTTCATTAGGCATTTCTTCTCTTCTGTGTTTACCATTAAACACAGTCAGAAGGTGAGGTCTCCAGTGTCTCATTCTTTACCTCAGAACTAGTTAGCAAAAATCCACTTCTATTATTTTATTATTCCCATATTTGCAGATGATGTGTTTTGAAGGAACTAAGCCCAGCTTCCTACAGATTCCCAGCTTTCCTAGCCTGCTCCTAACAGAAGCAGACAGCCAACGTGAGAGAGAGCAGACCCACGAGCGCTGGGAACAGGACAACCACAACAGGCTGCAGAAAGCAGAGCCTGCCTTTCATTTCTGGCATTGCACTCGGTGAAAGTTTCGTAACAGCATCTTTCAGCATACCAAAAAAGTGAATGTCTTGCTCTCCATGTCAGCACACTTTCATGCTCCTTAAGATCTGAGTAACATGTACATGTTGCTTTTCCTCAGGTGCCCTCTGAAGTTATTCCTGAACCTGACTGCGTTCCCAAGTAGGATTTCGCCATCTTCACAGCCCTCCTACCCAGAGGCCACCAAAACAACTTCCTCACAGCCTGATGGGGACGGGGTGCTGTGTTTACGAGCCTGAGGTAGCACACCTCCCTGCAGACCTTTTTCTCTTCAGGAATTCACATGCTTGCTGTGAGCCTCCTCGCTTTGTGATGCTGATGCACAACACTTCGCTTTCCAGGGTCGTATTTCCTTCTAGGAGGGGTAGGTTAACAGTTCTTGTCATGGTTTCTTTATACGGCTCTTCTTCGCACTTGGATGACCTTTGGATTTTAAATTGAAAACTTGGCCACCAAGAGTGTCAGCATTCCGGCCCTACACTAAGAAGCCTACAGAAAGAGACTGCTTTTCCCATTTTATCTTCACCGAGTGCTTTTTTTCAGCATATGCTACACTCTGCTGAGATGCAGGAACCATGTTTCAGACCCACCCCTTCTACACATCCTTACTCCCAAGCCTTTAAGGCTCAGAGACCATCTCATTAGTCGCTGCACGCAGCTCTGGAAGCAGTTTTAAATAAGATTTTTCAGATGAATACTATGTTCGAAGTTTATTTAATTACTACCATCATTAACTATAATTTATGCTCATTTCCTAGTCTAACCTTTTCTTCTGGGTTTCTGTTTATTTTGTTAAGAAACATAAGCGTGCCCAATTCCTGACCTCAATGAATGCACATAGCTGCTTTGTGTTTTGCCTGCATGAAGTTCTGACTGGAGACGCTCCCATCACACCAAGCACTCATTTCCTGCTGTTGGCCACTTCTGCACCCAGTGTTACACACCGACACGGTGAGCACCTAACCTGGGATCCAGCAGCACTTCAACGCTGCGTTCCCAGCCAAAGAGATACCTAGATTTGAGAACATCAAGTTATTCCGCATGCTCCCCGATTTGAGGGGGGATTGCCTTCCACAGCGCCCAAAGCACTACTTGTGGTTACATCTTGCTGCAAGGTGAGGACATCAGAGAGCGTACACAGCACACGCTCAATCCTACCACCTTCCTTCATACTAAGCCAAAGTTGCACTTCTCCAAGCTTGCCATGCTCCCCAGCTCGCCCTGCCCTTCCAGTCCCCCATACCAACTCAAGGCCTTCTACTTGCCGTTTTTAGCTTTACACACACGAAGCAGCATGCCTCCGTGACATTTCCCAACTGGAATGGCCGTGTACTCCACGGCAGCACAGGATGGTAGGAACCACACACAGCACTGTGTTGGTCCCTATTTGCTTTGTTATCAGGCACAGCCCTGGGGAGGGCACAGGACTTCCCTCTAAGAGCACTGCTGTGCCCAGATCAGACACACAGCAACAGCTGGGGTTGCCGCACACGGCTCCGCTCTGACAGCAGCTCTGCCCCAGCCAGCAGCATCTCACCCCGGCGTCCCCAGCCTGCTGCCCTCCAGGAGCTCTGCCTGGGAGATATCCCTATAAAATAATCACACGCATTCAGAAGGGGCAAGAGGCTCCCGTAAGCGGAATTCCGGCAAGCGGCACACCGGGCGCTTCCACAACCAGGGGTTTTAAGCATCTCGCTCCTTCCCAGCCCGTGCTGCAGGATGCCGCCGCTCAACCGACAGTGCTGCTCCATCGCCTCCGCGGGGTCACCCCACCGCAGCGACACCCGCGCCCGCGCCGCCGAACCGCGCACAAAGAGAGACGGCGGGTCTGGATGGGTAGGAAACAAAGGCAACACCGAGGCAACGCATCGCCGCTACAAAACCGGCCTCATTTCAAGCGCACGCTGACAACTACCCGTAGAGCTCCGGCACGGAACGAGGCGAGGACACGTCTGGAGACGGCGGCTCCGCAGCGGGGCGGGCGCAGCGCACGAGTTGGGCTCAGCGGCTGCCGGTGGCAGAGGGGCTGCGGGTACCGCCGGACCCCGCCGCTCCGATCCGCAGCGCCGCGCGCCCGTACCGCCGCGGCCATGTGACGCTCCGCCGGGCGCGGGCGGGCAGGGAGCGGGAGGCAGAGCCGCGCACCGCCCCGCCGGAGGACGGGGAACGCAGCTGCGCTACGCGCTTCTTCCCGTATTATTATTTTACAGTTTTCGGGGGAAGGCTGAGGAGGGGGGGGGAGGGAACCGCAGTGCATTTCCGCACCGCCGCCCGGGAGGGGCCGGGGCAGCTCCCGCCGCCCGCGGGCACTGCAGCACCACCGCCCCCGGTCCCGCCCGGCCCCGCCGCTTACCGAGTGGTTCACCCCCCACATGAGGACGCTAAGCAGCGGGTCGCTGGCCCGGAACAACTTCACTTTTTGCGCCACGAAGTGTTTCTTCTTGGTCTTGGTTTTACTCGCCATGACGGAGGCGACGGTGCCGGGGGCCGCCATGGCGCGGGAGGCGGGACGGCAGGCGCGGCGGGCGCGGGCTCAGCACGGCAGCCCCGC